>NC_135533.1:57643569-57943569 GCF_045843805.1 Urocitellus parryii | reverse complement strand
TTTATGTTCAAAGTTCAGAACCTATTGATTATGATTTTAAAACAAGTTTGGTGATGCACTGCATTAAAGACTTATAAAGTGGTGTCATTCAGGCTGTTGCAAAGTAATACCTATGGTATTTTAGCATATATATTTGTATTTTAAGTGAGGTTCATTTTACATTTTTCATTTTTATATTTGGTACTTCATTTGATTGTTGGAAGGTACATAAAGTAGTTATCCACTATCTACTTCACAGTCCACATGAAATGATATGCTATTAGAACTGGAAGGTACTTAAGATTTTTCTGATGATGAAATTGAATATCAGGGAAGGTACTGGAAGTTCAAAATCATTTAACCAGCTGGTGGAAAAGCCACAAGTAGATACAAGTCTTTTACCCTTTGATCCTCTGTATTTTAGTCAGTGTTTTCATTGCTGTGACCAAAAGACCTGACTGCAACAATTTTAGAGGAGGAAGAGTTTATTTGAGGCTCACAGTTTTAGAGGTGGTGGAAGGATGTGGTGGAGGAAAACAGCTTAGGACATAACCATCAGGAAGCAGAGTGAGAACTCGATCACCAGGGACAAAATGTATACCCCAAAGGCACACTCCCAGTGATCTACTTCCTCTAGCCACACCCTACCTGCCTAGTTACACGCCCCCATAATCCATTCAAGTGCATTAATGCATTGATTCTGTTAAGACTTTAATAACTCAATCATTTTACTTCTAAACTTTCTTGCATTATCTCACACATGAGCTTTTGGGGGACACTTCATATCTAAACCATAACACTGTTCTTTTCACTACTGTGCTTTGCCAATAATTCTTGCAATTTCTGACTTCTATCCATCGTCTGCATAACCTGGATTTTAAAGGATCCCATATCTAACTAGATGCCTTTCCCCACCCACCATTATCCTTCATATTAGTTATAATCATGACAACAGAAGTGTGAATGTGTATATGAAATTACTGGAAAATATCCTATCCTTAAGGCCCAACGTTTGTAACATTATTACAAACTTTTATTATTATTATTATTATTATTTTTGTGTGTGTGGTGGTGGGGATTGAACCCAGGACCTTGTGCATGCAACGTGAGCAGTCTACCAACTGAGCTATATTCCCAGCCCCACAAACTTTAATTATTACCTGAAAAATTCTTTCAGTTCTTAAATCAGCCACTTTGAATGTTAATTTTTATCTACAGGCACCTGCTGTTGCTAGCACTCTATGGTGCCAGTAATGCAATCCCAGAGTTCTAGAATGAGATTACCCTTTGAGAATTAAACTAGTAAAATAAATAATGGTTGAGACTCTCAATGTGAAATAAAACACACCAAGAAAGGGTCAATTGCTTATAAATGGTTGATTCAAAATCCATCAGCGTAACTGGTTCTGATCTTAGGAAGAAATGATTTGCTAAGTGATGTTAAATAAGAAAAGTAGAAAGAATATAATCAGTACAAGAAATTTCATAAGGGCTGGGGATGTGGCTCAAGCGGTAGCGCGCTCGCCTCGCATGCGTGCGGCCCGGGTTCGATCCTCAGCACCACATACCAACAAAGATGTTGTGTCAGCCGAGAACGAGAAAATAAATAAATAAATATTAAAAATTCTCTATCTCTCTCTCTCTCTCTCCCCCATCTCTCACTCTCTCTTTAAAAAAAAAAAAGAAATTTCATAATAATAGAAGAAATATTAGCAAAAAAAAGAAGGACATTCATAGAGCAAGACTTTGACAGGATGTCTATAGCCTGGACAGGAATAAAAGGGTTTTTTTAATGATAAAGGCAATCCCTGTTAATTCATTTGGCAAGAAGTATCCTGCAGTGAAGAATGATATATCAGATTATCCTAGTTCTGAAATTCTTGCCATTAAAATGACTGGGTGATAGGTATATCTGATTTGATCCTATAAACATTGTTTATTCCTTAATGCTTAACAGTTAAAATTGTCATACTTATTGAGAAGAATTATGATTTGTCCATTAGCCTCCTCAGAGCTTTTAGCAGGAGCCAGTCTCCAAGATGCCCTTTCTGGGATTAATTAAGAAAATTGATTTTTTTTTTCTGAATCTATAAGCCTGAGACCTGCATAGTGACAGTAATGACTCCACCAAGGTCACCAGTGAAGCCCATTTTGATTGGCAAGCTGTCTTATTTATATAACTTCCTTAAAATTTCATCTTCCTAAATGCAACAATTCTCAATAATCTAAACCAATAGTTAAACAGATGACTTGTACTTGCTTTGGAAGCACACTACTGGAATTATACTGTGCAAATACTCTAAACTCAATTCTCCTAGGCTAATTCTAAAATTATTTGGCATTTTTGAGAAGCACCAGTGGAAGTAACCCAATAAATTGTCTTGATTGCAGAGAAGCCAGGGTCTGGCTTGAAAACTAAGCTTCTTTAAGATAGACTAGAGGATTCTGGGAGTTTGCTACTAGAGTATCTAGTTGAGCCAGAGAAGGAGGAAGTTCAGCACACATTCTCACTCTATTGTGTGTTCCTAGAGCTGTCTAGGGGTTTGTGGGATAGCAGTAAATTACAGGGTGTAGCTGTGGAAATTAACTTCCATATTTGGTCAAAAAGTTTTGGAGAGTAGATTGAGATTCCGGCTCATGACATACTGACCTTATAGTTCAGTCACTTGTGAGAAAATCTGCCTGATAATCTATTTAATTCCCAAAGAGGACGGAGGAGAGTGATTCCAGGTGGGATGACAGGGAAATGATCTGCAGCATAGAGAATGCCACAGAGAATAAGGTCAAATAGGATAAGGCTGAGAGATCAGCAGGGACTTTTGAGAAAGAATTCCCAATGCGAAATGCCTGGGAAACCAAAGCACATGGAGTTAAAAAAAAAAAAAAAAAAAGTCTGCTCCTTCAAGAACTTACTCCATAGAGTTAAGAAGAGATATGGTCTGGATCTTGAGGAAAGGGCAGTATCTGTGGTTTTCCAGTTTCACAAAGAATTGACGGTGGAAATGGTGTTAGGCAATGTCTGGACCAGGGTTTTATTTTGGGCCAGACTTTCGAGCACTTACTGTGTGCAGTGATATAGTCAGCTTTGTGTTGTTGGGACTGAAATATCCAACAAGAACAACTTAGAGGAGGAAAAGTTTATTTTGGCTCATAGTATCAGAGGCCTCAGTCCACAGACGACTGCATTGCACTTGGACAAAGGTGAGGCATTAAATCATGGTAGAAGGTCAAGGATCCAGGGATAATATAATCCCCAAGCAACCCCTCAGTGACCTACTTCCTTCAGCATATTCTACCTGATTATAGTTACCACCCATTGATCCATTTAAAATTTTAATCCACTGATTATTATACAGTCCATCACAATCTAATCATTTTACCTCTGAACATGTCTTTATTGTCTCACACATGAGCTTTCTGGGACACCTCAACTATAACAGTTCTATAATGAGCCCATACTACCAAAGTCAAGTCTGTAGTTAACATTATTTTGTTTGACTCCAAATTTACACTACCACTCAGAAGGGAAGTCTTCGATGATAGTATTTGTTTTCCTGTGTGTTGTTTGTTAAGTGGTACTGAGGATTGAACCCAGGGCCTCATGCATGCTAGGCAAGCACTCTACCATTGAGCTATATCCCCAGCCTGAATGATGGTATTTATAAAGCATTAACATTTGGCATGTAGATATGTTTGCCACAGGTAAATTTGCCTATTTAAATATTTACAGGATTAAGTAATATGAACTGAAAATAGAGAAAGTAGATATGATAATAATGTAGATCTCATCCTAATGGATGCTTGTTGCTCAAGGTCAACCACCCATAGAGAACATCTTGTGATTTTGACATTAGCATCATAGTTTTAGCATTTATTACACACTTCAATGTTTTGATAAGTACAGTTAGTAAAGTCACCGTAAATGATGGTGTCTGGAGGAAAGGATCCATGTTAAAAACAAAATTCCCTTTTAGAAAAATCAGGTTTTTTAAAAAAATTGAGTATTGAGCACATTCGCAGGCTTACCAGGAAAAAGAACTACAAAGGTTAAAGGTCACAGGTGGTGTGGGTTTGCTGCACCACACCTAAAGACACAGGACCCAAATTATCAATTCTCTGTGATTTCATTAACTTGTTCCCTGTGCCCTCTGTGCTTTCCTAAGAACAGTCCATGAACTGCATCTGCTTGTCAGAGAGACACAAAACTTGTGGGAGCCTCACCCAGCCCAGAATGGCAGAAGAAGGTCCAAAAGGAGCCAAGACATTAAAATGTTGATAGATTTTATCTGAAAGAGCCCTCTGAGGGTAATTTATCAGTTCTGGGAAGTTTCAGTGACAGCAGCTCCTACAAGAAGAAATGAATTCTTCCTTAGCTTGATAGCCTTTGATGCATTGTGGAAAGTAGCACTCAGGGGGCATCTCGAATAGCAATGAATGCAAAAAAGGGTTTCAATAAAAGCTAGATGAATGGCTGTTTTTAAGTATTTTAAATACTGTTTTAAGTAGCATTTTAGATACTTCTTATATCAGGAAAGTGATTTTTTTGAGGCTTTGCTATTTGCAGAGTGTTGGACTAGAAGAGGAAATACATCTTGACTTCAAAAAATTTGTTATTTAGTGAGGAAAAACAAGACCGGTATATAGGAGTCTCTCTTATTCCTAATTTTGTTTCCATTGTTTATTTTCCATGGTCAACTACAGTCTGAAAATATTAACGTCTGTCTTGCCTTGTCCAAGACAGAGAGACCACAATTACATAATATTTATTGCAGTTATTACAATTGTTCTATTTAATTACTAGTTATTGTTATCAATCCCATACTATGCCTAATATATCAATCAATTTGTATCATAGATATGTGTATGTATAAAGAACCAGTATATATAGGGTACAGTACTATCGTGGCTTCAGGTATCCATTGGAGATTTTTTAACATATTAATAAGGAGGATATGTTGCTATTTATATGAAAAAATGACTAGAAACTGCTGTGCACCACAGTAGCAAAAATGCAGAGAAAAAAGATATAAATATGAGCTAAAAGAATTGGGCACATTGTAGATGCTAGTAAATACTTATTGGAAGACCAATAAACAAATAATCAAATGAATGATGTCTGTTAGGTTATTTTTGTCCTGTTCATTGAATTCTGGCTCTAAAAACAGTGCTGAATGCTGGCCCTTAATGAATTTGTGTTTGAATAAATGAATGTATAAACAAAGGAAATAGACTTTGAACTGAATTTTGGAAACTGAAATTACATTCACAGAAATCTGATAGGAAGCAAGCATATAATATATCATGGACAGGGGCTGAGGGGGAGGGAGTATGATGCCCTTTAGATTAACAATTAGCCACTGATACTCCAAAGGTGCCAGAGGGGTTACTTATAAACCATCTTATGATAAATCCCTTCCCATAGTACTTTCTTTCCCACTAGCTATCAAAGTTTCAGTTTTTTTCTATAGGTCCAGTCTTATCCTATCCCACCATATCCTACCTTACCCTATCCTCTCCTCTCCTGTCCTAAAACAAACACCTTCCCTGGATACTGTGGTTTCCTCAAGATCCAGACTTCATTTGTTTTCTTAACTCTACTGATGACATTCTTGAAGGAGCAGTCCTAGTTCAGTGACATGCTATTTTCTTTTTTTAACTCCATGTACTTTGGCTTCCCAGATGTACACATTAGGGATGCTCTCTGGAAGGTCACTGGTGGCCTCTCAGCTTTTTCCTGGTTGGCCTGGCTCTTTGTGGCATTCTGTACACTGCAGATCACCTCCTGTCACCCCACTTGGATCACTCTCTTTCATCCTCCTTTGTCAAATGACAGACCTTCTTCAGACCTCCTTTGAAATCCTTTCTCAGTCTCCTTTGCCTACTCTGTCCTTCTACCCTGTATCTAATTGAGGGTTCTTCCTAAGAATTTTTCAGATCTTATGCTACTTCCACTTGGGAGACATGGCAAGCCCAGGGGTTCCAGTTGTCACCTGCATGTGGAAGATTTTAAAATCTGACTCAAACACTGAATAGAATTTCTTCTTTCCCATGACTTTCTAGAAACCCCAGTCTTAACATATCTAATAACAAAATATTTTCCACACTTGCCTCCTTTTTTTGATATTTCCTAGTTTAGGAAAATGACACTATTTTTCCAGTCACCCTGAAGAGAGATCTGTGTCCTCTCCAGTATAGTTCTCACTCCACCCCCTCACCCCCACAGTCAACTCTTCAGTTATCCCCTCTCTGTCCCTTCTGTGACATTACCACCATTACTGCCTGGATTCTTTTGTTGCTTGGACTAGTACAATAGCCTCCTGATTTAGGGTAGCTGGATAAACACATTGCATGGAAAATATTTATACAAAAATTATTGTTTGTCTGTAATATGTTTAATTGGGGTTGCATTTTTTCTTTTACCTTTTTCTTTTTTTCTCTCTCTTTCTTCCATCTGACAAACTTGCCCTAACTAGAATACTGCCTTCTGATTTCATATTGTTTCAATCTTTCTTTCATTCTTTTGTCAGAATCATCGTTCTAAAGCCCACCAGATGGTATTCTACAGAACCAACAAGAACCTTCTGATGGCCCCAGGTAACCTAGAGAAAGAAAACTCTTCAGGATTAAAGAAAATCACTACTCAGCTCCAATTCACTTTTCTAGCTCGGTCTTCCATGCTTCCATTCATCTATGTGTGAGAAATCACCCAGCCCCAAGCATACCATGTACTTTTATTTTCATGCTTTCCCCCCCCACAAATGGCTTAGCTTAGAATTCTCTTCTTCCTTTAAATGCAAATCACGCCCAGTCTTCAAGGCGGAGTTCAAATGCCATCTCCTTTATGAAGCTTTACCTTTATTCCTCCACTACAGTGTCCCACTGTGATTGCTCAGGGTTTTTCCTGCACTTCTATAGCAGTTTCATTCCACTACAGCAGCCTGCATTCTCCCTTGTACATAGTTAGGTGTTACTTGTGGGCAGGAGCTGTGTCTAAGTAATTTTTATATCCATAGCAACAAAGAGATGTAAGTCTATGTATTACGTACTGTTTTGAGTGCTTTGTGGGTATTAACTCATTTGACCAGCAACACTGTGATTCTGGTGGCATTATTCTCCCAAGTTGTAATCTCTACACATTCTAGTTCAGAGCTCTACATTTAATAGACATTTATTACTTTTAATTGAATGGAGATGATTTATTTGGGATAAAGTACTTCTTTGGGTTCATTCGAGTTAATTTTCCTGTATAATCAACACTATTTTTAATTCATTAGTTAATAACTTGCTTTGCTCTAGAAAGAAATAAAGATGACTTAATATCTCACATATAGACACTTATAAAAAGGAATTTACACAATGAGGACTTAATCTTATATAAACATACTTAACTGGGTTGCTTTACTGTGAAAAAGTCAAGAATTCAAATATATTATGTAAAAAATGGTAAAAAGGGAAAAAATCTAAATTAGATTGGCATAATAAATATTCATTCCAACTTTTTTTTTTTTGCAATAGGTTTCTCAGGAATTGCTTTTAATAAAATGAGAGACAGCATGAACATGAATTATTTAGAGGAAATGAACTCTGGGCCTTTAAATATACAAACCATTTCAAAGTCAAGGCAAGGATTTTCTTAAATGTGAGATTACATTATTTTCTATCTATGACTTCTCAGTTATCAAACAGATCATTATTGGAAATGGGTTAGCATCACATAGGCAATATGCTTGAGAGCATGATACAGTCCTGAGGTTTACCATGCAAATCTGAGCTGGATGATTGTCAAAGAGGTGAATTGAGGAATGTGAGATAAATAGCCACAGCCAAAGAAGCCTAGATTCAGGAGACCTGTTTGTCCTGCTGAACTGACATCTCTGCTAGCAAGTTCAAAGGTAGACAATGTTTGTTTCCTGTTTCACTTCCAGATGTTGCCTGTGCTTTCCCAGTCACTCAACAAAGAAAGCATGTGACAACTACACACATTTCTGGAATGACATCAGGAAAAAACATGTCACCATGGCTCTTGTTGACTAGCAGGCTAAATTTGGGGGGAGGGTGGTTCACCAATTTCAAACCCCTAATTCTTCCCTGGGTATTTTTCCAGGTTTGTTTACTCTAAAATAAATCTAAAGAAAACCGTGGCTTACGAATATTTCCTTTCTTTATGTGTTTGCAAAAATAATATAGAGAATATTATTAAAGAATGATAAAATGTTATAAACTTGTTTCTTTTACAGTCTCTCCCAACAAAGAGATTAGGCAATAATGGGATATCCATTGAAAACAAATGACTTACCCTAACAGACTGCTTTTTGGTGAGGTTACTGGCTATGGACAGAGGAGTTGCTTTGCTCTTAGCTTTTCTCCTATTGTCTTCTCAGCCATGATCATAGAGCGCGAGGTGAAGGAAGGTATTGTGGCATTTTTCTTGAGGCCTAGTCATGGCATGCTAAGACTAGATCTTGGCAAGAAGATACCAGCAGGGCCCATGCCATAGGCCTTTGCTCTGTCCGCAAAGTTCATATTTCATGAATTTTCATTTTATATAGTAGATAACAAACAATCTTACTTCTTAGGAATAAGTCCTGGACTGGAATCTGCCCTAAGGTCAACAAAGTTTGTTCAAAATGTACCTACCCATAACGAAGTAAAATCTCAGGTTCCCGTAACCAGTAGTGTCCATGTATGGAGTGCATAATTTCCTCTCTCCGTCTTTGAGGAAGACCATTGATAAACCTGATTCTATTGTTCCGCACTCTGTACCGACAACAGCTCCCAAGATGTCCCATCTTTAAAAAAAAAAAAAGTCATTGAGAGCAAATCTTTACAAACTAAATATTCTGTTTTTAACTAAGAACATTTATTTAGCAATGAATGATTCTGAAATAAAGGTGCGGTACTGCAGACTTTAGGCAATGAATATACTTGGAACACATCCCATTCACAGTTATGGTTCTTCTTTAGAGAGACAATTTTAATTAGTACTATGCTAGTTTGTCTACCATATGGCAACAGCGTGCTCCCAAGTAGGACAGTGTTTACTCTCAAAGTACTTGCAGTTCAGTTCAGGAATCAAATATGAACTAAGGAAACAGAGAACCATTGAAAGCAGTATCATAATATAAACCCTTGCATGGTATTTTGCATATTAAAAATAATTATGGAATGAAAAGCTGTAATAGCTGCCAAAAGTCCAGCAAGTTTTCAAAAAGGAGACAGGATTTAAAATGGGTCTGGTCCAATAGGTCTTTGGATATGTACAAGAGAATCAAAATAGCTAACTCCTATTTAGTGCTAACTTAGATGTCAGCTCCTTTTCTAGACTGACATATTCTTCACATATTATACGCACTTAATTCTCACAGTAACCCCATATGAGAGTAACTATTCTATCCCAATTTTTTTTCAAGTTATTTATTTATTTATTTTGGTCCTGGGGATTGAACCCAAAGGTACTTAACCACTGAGCCACATCCCTAGTCCTTTTTGTTTTTAATTTTGAGATAGGGTCTCTTTAGATTGCTTGGGACCTTGTTAAGTTGCGGAAGCTGTCTTGAACTTGTGTGATCCTTATGTCTCAGCCTTCTGAGTCTCTGGAATTACATGCCCAGTTCTATCACAATTTTGGATGGAGGAACTGAGATTCAGAGAAGTTTAGGACAGACAACAAAATATGGGGATGATACTCAAATCCATGCAATCTCACTTGAGAGCCTGTCATATACTGTATTTGGGGTTGATGACAACATGTGAGTAGTGGCTGACACTATTAACAGTGAGATATCAACAGATGGTGGAGAGTGCATACTGGGGAACAGCAAAAACTATATTTGATTAGTAAATTGGAAGCAACTCATGAAGAGCTCAGAAAGAGGATTTCAGATTCCATTCAGTAGCCCTCAGGGTGATATTTCTAAAATGCAAACATGATTATGTCTCTCCTTTGCTTTTAAGGCCTTTCAGTGGCTCTCCATTGCTAATCAACAAATTCCAAACTCCTTAATGCAGAATATAAGGTCCTTCCTGGCCTGAAGCAAGAGCACTTTCCTAGCTCCACCTTTATACCAACTCTTTGGATATATAACATGAATTTGAAGTTATTAAATTATTGTTTGTCAGGCCTCCATAGCTTTAGCCACTGTCTACTGGCGAACTCAGAGTCATTCTCCAAGATGTCCTTTAAATATTGTACACCTTCCATAGGGACCTTCCCAGACTCCCTTACTTCCCCTAAATAGCAACACCATCTCTCTGACTTAGATTCTTCCTTCATGATGCCACTGCTCACTGCATATTGCTATTACTTCTTTATATGCCTTTCTTTATCTTGATGCATCAACTCCTAAGACAGGTATTTTATTTTTATATTCTCAAATTTAGCCCAGTGTCCAATACCCAGTAGAAGCTCAATAATTCTGTGGAACTATGGAAGTATCAGAGGATTCTAGATCCAGAGAGGGTGTAAAACCTAATCCAACGGGCTTCCTGAATCCCAGCTTCACTTTCCTCTGCTTTCTGTAGCTTCATCTTTACCCTGTCTTGTGAGACAACTCACTCTTTGCAGAGAGTAAGAAAACAGCTCCTTCTGCCCTTGCCACCCAGACCTTCCAAGGTTGAGAAAGGCCAAGGGCAGGTCTGATTTCTACTCCTTCTCCCAGATTGGTGATATGATATTTCAGTCACAAGGTCCCCTGTATCTAGACTTAATGACTGGTGACACCATGGTTGCCCAGCTTTGACTTCAGTCCTCCTTCCACATTGAAGTCATAGCTTTGAAGGTCAAGATTCTCTGCCTGATGGATCTTCGCGAAACCATCCGCCTATCTAGACCCAAGACTTGACATGACCACTGAGCTTTAGCTTATCCATCAGCCTTGGCTCTGGGCAGACACTTTAAATGTTCAATATGTTCAGAAAGATTTTTAGGTTTTGATTTCTTTTCAAGATTCAAGAGCTTAAATGAATAATCTTATATAACATTGGATCCTTTCTTCCCCCAAATGCCTCTCTTCTTGTCTATGATCTCTCTTCTCCCATTACAAATCTGATCCCTCTGTCTTTTCCTCTTCCTAAGTCTGACCCATCTGTTGCCACCCAAGTGCTGGTTTTGACAGTGAGAAGTGAAAACAAACTAGTAGGTCAGAGAATGCTCAGAACTCTAAGCATTTATAGCACAACACAATGAAGAGGCCTTTAAAACTACTCAAAGAGAAATCTTGTAAAACTTTTATTATTTTTTTTAATTATAACAGAAGTCAGAGATTTTTTTTTTTTGAAGAATGATCATAAACTTCTGATGTACACTGAAGTCATTTCCATGTTTTTGTCATTACTAGCAGGGCTGCATTCAAGGTCCTGTGTAAATGTTGACAGGCACACAGCCTTTCTTTGCTGTGTCTGTGAGAGAGGATGCCTAATCCCCTAAGGCACTCATTGCATTACTGAATTTTTTTTCTCTTTGCATTCACAATGGTACTACCTACGTTCACCTTAGGAGAATTGAAAAAATAGTGACTCAGATTATTTTCTGTGTTATGGGGTTCTCATAAGAATCTCAGTTGTGAAACGTTAACAGGAGTACCATGTCTGGAAAAGGAATTACTGGGAGACATGTCACTTCCTTATCACTCCACTCTTCAACCAAACAATTGGATAAATACCTGTTCCCATCAGGAGGGTTTAAGATTCCTATCTCCCCACAAGTTCATCTTCACTTGATTTTGTCAAACTTTTATAATTTGGCTTAAGAGATGGAAATAAAACTTTATCACACTTTGACATTTCTGTGATTACTAATGAGGCTGGAAATCTTTTCATGTTTATGGCCAGTTGGGGTTGCTCTTTGAGTTGTCTATTTCTGACTTTTGTCCTTTTTCTACTAGGATCTGTCTCTTCTGGCTCATTTCCTTGTGATTTAAATTTTGTTTACTCTGGATAGTAACAGTAATCTTTCCTTGGCTAGTAACCTTTTCTTTTTTTTTCCATTATGTTTATGTGTCTTTGGGTAATATAAAAAGTTTTTAATTTATCTTTTATTTATGGCTTGTAACTTTTTTCTGTTCAATAAATCTTTCCCTACCCTGAGAACATAAAGAGATTCCCTTGTACTTTTTCATATGATTTTAAAATTTTGTTTCTTACATTTATGTAGTTTTAATTCATTTGAAATTGATTTTGGATAATAAATAAAGTTGAGGTCCAATTTTATTCTTTCTATACAGGCAACTGGTTATTCCAGCACCATTCACAATTTCCTCTCCAAATGATTGACTGGTAATGCCACTTCTGTCACAAAATAATCTCCTATAAATGTCTCCAGGCTCCAGCCCCATTAGCCTACACAGCTATCTCTATGTTGAAACCAAGTGGTTTTAATTGCTATTTCTGTATAATAACTCTTGATAGCTGCCTCCCTCCCCACATGCCTTTCACTTCTTCACATTTGGCCTTGGCTGCTCTTGTCTGTGCTTATTCCTCCTAATGAATATGAGAATCACCTTGTTGAGTTCTATGAAAAACCACCATTTCTGATTTTACTCAAAAGAAACAATCCAATTTAAGTTGTTGCTTCTCTATAAAAAATCTTTTTTTCTCTATTTGATTTTTTTTGGGGGTCTTGGTCTTTGGTATTCCAAAGGTTTTTGATGAATGAAGGTGTAGGTTATTTTATTTCTTATGCTTTGAGGACCTGATCAGCCTTGTCATTTTGAGGATTCATATCTTTAATCAGATCTGGAAAATTGTAAGTCACTGTCTTTAATATATTAACTTTTGCCCATTCTTTCTACATTTGTTCTGAAACTTTCACTAGACTATATATTTTATGTTATATTTTCCATGTCTCACACTTATTATCTTTATTTCTTTCTATACTGCATATTCTCTGCTATTCTCTCAGTTCTATCTCTAGTATAGTATTCTAATTCTTTAGCTCTTTCTAACTTTAAAAAACTACATAGTGAATATTTAATTCTATGATTGTATTTTTCATTTTTAAAAGCTCTCCTTGGTGCTTTTTAGCATCTATTAGGTTTTTAAAATAGTATCCCTTCTTTTAAAAAAATTCTTTAAAGTAATTTAATCATGTTTGTTTTATATCTCCCTCATATTTCTCTTTTACCAATTTCTCCTTTTTATGTATTTGCTGACTGTCCTTTTTGATGTATCATAAGATCATTTAGATGATAGTTTTACATTGTGAGTTTACCTTATTTCATTATGGAATTATTTCCATTGTGGATTCCACACACCTTGCAGGAGGGTTTCATATTTGTGTTTATGAGCACTTTGAAGCTTTCCTGGTTCTGAATTCTTTTTGACATTAATTTCTCAGTTAAGCATTTTCTTATAACCCAGGTAGATTAATGTGAATTTTACATTTGTTTAGGGTTTCCGTTCTCCTGGGAATGGAATCAATGAAAGGAGCTATTACCCCAATTACTTCTTTATGGAGGAGGGCCTTTTCAAGATCCCAGCTTTATACAGGAATATCAGTTCTAGTTGCCATCTGCTAAGTGTCCTGTATGGGTATTTTAACCCAAATTGTTAGCCTTAGATTATACGGGGTGTGGTATGCCCTGAATTATCTAAATGTGAGCTGGAAAGCTAACCATCTAGGTTTAATCTTTGCTCCTGGCATCTGCTCATTTTCTTTCCCTATCCTATGGCTAAGCATTAAAAAGAATTATCATACTAATCCAACATTTCTATGTGTTTGGTAGAGGGAAAAGGACCATGTGAACTCAAATTTGTCATCACAATTTCAAATTTTTTTAGCAGGATGGTACTATTGACAATGATGAGAAATGAAAAGAAAAAAATTAATTCATTTTAGGCCCTCATTTAATTGTATTAGGGGTGTTAACAAATTAAAGGGCTATGTAATCTTTCAGATCAGTAAGTGACTTTTTTCAAGTAGTATTCAATTTTTTAAAATGTTAAATAATCATCAATTTTTAAAGATAGATTGGCTATTAACTCTTCCACTTATCTTTATCCTTGGTGACTTTATTATAAAGGAAGTAATTTCATAAATAAGAAAGCAAACAATTGTTAGCTGCCAAATATTAACAGTTCTCCAAGGTATGAAGATGTGTTCCTTCTAAGAAAATAAACATAATGATTATTAGCCATAAGTTCCCCTATCCAAGTCTTAAGAGATATTGAAAAGCATCTCTAAAAAAGAAAAGAAAGCATCTCTAAGCAGCGTATTTAAGCCACAGTTCATCTCTCAATAAACAGTCACTAGTTCTACAAAATTTCCTAAAGCAGACTAATTTTGCTGTAAGTCAATATGTACAAATAGAATTATAGCTATTTTAGGTAAAATGTTCAATTATTCTAGTCAAAAACATGTTTTTCATTTTTCTTTCATATTCTCATCAACTGTAGTTGACTGCTTAATTCTATTTGCAAAGCAAAGGTCATTCAAGGAAATAAATTCTAGGTACACCAAATAAATAATATATAACCATACTATCACACAACTGGCAACAGATATTGAAGGTGATATAATAATGACACAATTACATGCATAATAATTTTAGGGATTTATTTTATGATAAAAGATTAATATTTTGAATTTGTACACAATATTTTAAAAATTTAATATTTAAAAACTCATTTCTTCTTATTTTCTCTTATTTCTTCCACTTGTTTCTGGTCATGTCTAATTGGTGAGTTGTTATTTGCCAACTAACTTGTCCATAAATGGAGGCAACTAGGAGACATAGAGGTAAATGGTTTGCCTGAGGCTACTGTCTAGCTCTAAAACTGACATCTCCTATTTCTCAGTTTGCTGTGATCTTAGTAGTTACTGTTCTAAAGAGGGGATTTCAGTAGGATGATATGTTGAACCTTCCCAATTTATAACAGATTTAGAACAAAAACCTTAAGAAATGCACATGCGCGTGCAACACACACACACACCCACCCCCCCACACACACCCACACCGATTATATCAATCATTCAAAGAATACATACAAGTAATAACTTTTTTAAACAGCTCTTTCTGGGACTGGTTCACTTGTAAATTAATCAGGCAGGAGTCTCTCCTGACGCATACATGAAAAACTTCACACTGGTTCATTGGTCTTTTACTTGCTCCATTTATCCCAATTAAACCACTCAGCCTACTGATCCACGAAGCAAGTTAAAGTTATAAATGATGCAGATGATGACTCCTTTTAGACATCTATCTGCTTTAGAGCATTTTTAAAGGGAAAAACTAAATTGCAAAAGATGGAATTGTCATAGACTAAAAGAACCTTCTATTCAAGTGAGAAATGAGATAAGTAGCCACTGTCTCTTAATTATTTGTTGTAAATAACTTTTCTAGATTAATCTGAAATGAATTATTTTCACAACCTCAACCACAAAGCTGTCTGAAATTCGATTCATACTGTTCATGTATTATCAATCTTTATTTTAAAGTCCAACATACCCAATTTTACTCGTCTTTATTTTTCCTGCTAAAGCTATTAGAAGATAACAAAAGTGAAGTCAATGTCTTTTGAAACTGAAATATTTATAATCAAATGAAATGGGAAAGTTTAGTCTACTTTGAAGAGAAAGAAGCAGAAAAAAAATATGCTTTCCTAAATTTTACAAATTATGCCTGTGGTAAAGATCTCATTGCTTTGAATAAATTACCCTGCATTTATTAAAAATTCAGTAGGAGCTTGTTATAGCACAAGCTCTTTCTTTCATAAATTTATATAAACACTGGCTCAAGCATGGTTAGAGGGAAAATATCCTTAAGTGGATCCCAGAGCTCCCTGAGCTGCTGGGAGCCTTGAGGGAGAATCTTTCTCTTCTCCCTGGACTTCAGAGTAACAGTCTCTGCGGTCACAAAGTTGTGGTTGTTTCCAGTTTAAAAATGATGCAGTCCCTGATGCTCTCCTAATATAATAATTGCTTTAAGTGAAATTATAACATAACCAAACCTGGAGACCAGCAGTGGTTATTTGAGGAGCTCATAGGTTAGCAATACCTTGGATGCCACAGCAGTTTCCCTCAAAAGGAATGTTGCTTTTGTACTTTAAATTATGTTTTTTTTTTTTTTTCCCAAGGCAAAGCAGTTTTATGTGAACTGCATTTAAAGGAATGTCCCCCCTAAGGGGCTGAGCTCTCTACAACATAGCAATTTATATTTATTCTTTGATGACTAATTATAAAATAAAAGCCTCTATCTTATTTCTAATAAATACATTGGTCTCTATTATGTATTACAAATAGCATGGGGTGATGTTGGAGCACACAATAAAAAGGTTTCCTATCAATAAAATGCCTTAAGGTAACCTAATTTTTTAGAGATAGCAAGGTCACAATGATATTTAATTTATAGCTTTAAAATAAGACTTTCTATTTTTTATTGTCATAAAAATGGAGCATTTTATCAAGCAAAAATCATCTAAAGGAGTTTCTTAGCTAGCAAGCTGATGGTCCTCTCCATCAACTGTTTGGAATGCTTTGTGGATAAGATTGTGTTTTAATAAGTTTATACTTCAATACTTTTAATGAAGGGGAATTTGGCAATAACTATCAACACTGAAATTACATACATACCTCATACAAATGTACATGTATACACACATGCCAGAATCTCGAATTTTCACCTTTCAGCAAATATTGTAATAAACATTCTTGTGTACTTTTTAAAGTATTTTGTCTATCAAAAGGGGTTTGGTTACATAAAATGGCATACTCCCTTTCTTAAATAATGAAGATTCAAATTTATTGACTAGAAAAAGGCATTTGAAACATGTTTTTAAGTTAAAACAATCAAGTTGAAGCAGAATATGCAAAATCTGGTTCTAGTGTTGTTGTTTTGGTATCGTAGGAGAAAAATTTTTGAATATATGCCAACATCTTAACAGTGAGGGTTAAGCATGAGGAGACTTTTGACTTTTACTCTATACATCTGCTTTGTAACAAGCAAATAATTTCTGGGGCAGGGAGAAGAAAAAAAAAGAAAGAAAGGCATTCGTTTATATGTACTATAATTCAGAATGAAATTTAAATCATCTTATTATAGATTGGAGAAATCACTAAGAATATAAGCAAAGGAAATAGAGATCTAATATTTTAATCTGACTGTCTCCTGCTAATATTGGCATAAACTGCACTAAAGATAACAGACCATCTCATATTATATAGAAAATTTGTTTTACTATATTCTCCAGGATATATAAAACCACCTAAAGGTGGCAACTTTGGGTATGAACCAAGGTATAGAACAAAGCCTGGCTGAAAGACCTTATATTTATCAAATTCATAAGTATTTAAAAAATCTCATATGAATTCTCTGATGTTGAAAAAGTTCATTACATTCATGAGGTCTCTATTTGGAAAATATTCTCTGATATTTAATAAGGGATGTGCCATAGGTAAAGACCCTTCCACATTCATTTATATTCATGAGGCTTATCTCCAGTACACATCCTCTGAAGTCTAGGAAGATGTATACTTGCACTGAAGGCTGTGCCACCTTCATTGCATTTCTGGGTTTTCCCTCTACCATGACAGCTTAGAGAAGGTAAAGAATGAGCTCTATTTGAAGGCTTCCCGGCATGCATTGCATTTCAAAGATTCTCTTCTTTAGTTAGTTCCCCTGAATCTCACTAACATTCAGATTTTTCTTAGGTTTTTATTACATGCATCATGTTTATTTACACTCTATTTGGAATAACACTAATAAAGAATATTGGTTTCAGAATGGTTAGGAAGCACACAGGTTGCTCATTAGTAAGAAAATAATACAACCTAGATTGAAGGTTATTTAAGTAAATAATGTATTGGCATGGGACATTACAGAATCTCAATAAATGTTAGTTTCCTTTTCTCCTTTGGTAAAATGTAGTGCTATTTTTGTTGTAAAATAAGTCACAATAGTAATTCAAGTGCATTCTAAATTGTTTCTTTTTTTTCATACCAGAATGAACTGTAATAATCTTGATGACATTGCAAAGTGTTATTGCTGAAACAATCATTAATCAAGGAGATATCTAGCTGAAAGAAAAACTGTATTGTCTCTACCTGTGAGTCTTTTGCACTGTTAAAAAATTTCTATGAAGAAGTTCCAGACTAAGGTCAGCAAATACAGCTTATTTTTTGTCATTTGGAAAATTATTGTTTTTATTCCAAAAATGCAAAAATTATTTCCTTTTTAAAAAGTGATGTTAGAATGAAGGTCAAAAGAAAACTAGAACAAGAAAGAAGTGATGTCTGTCTTTTATAATGAGCTTGCCCCAATCTATTTGAGCACCTTGCATGGTTTTTAAGCATATTTAATCATCACTTCAACTAATGTTATTTTTCTCCATGATGTATTTTACTTGCTTATTTTCATAATGATTTAGGTTTCATTGAATTATTTAACTTTGTGTTTCTTGTCTATCTTACTAATTAATATGAGTATAATTTTCCTGTGAGCACCATTTTGGCTATATCATGTTACTGATAGTAATTATGGTTGAGATAACTAATTTTTGACTTGTTTGATTGCTTATAATGTGTCATGTATTATGTAAAGTATGCTACATGATGCATGAAATATTGCTTTTTAGCCCTTTTAATGTTTAAATCTGAATTCTATTTTACGCCTCATTGTTTCTTTTGTTACCTTTGCCTAGAATATTAGCTCCTCTTTAACTTTCAACTTGTGTTATTTTAGTTTGTGTCTCTTATAAAGGGTAACAATGTAGCCAATTTAAAAAAATTATTTATTCTAATTTGTTATAGATGACAGCAGAATGCAATTCAATTCATGTTACACAAATAGAGCACAATTTTTCATGTCTCTGGTTGTACACAAAGTAGAGTCAATTTAAAAAAAATTACTATGAGACTCTCATTTAATAAGTGAATATAATTTGCTCAAATTGTTGACATGCTCATATAGGTTCCTGACAAGCTCTATCCTGTTTTCTACTTACCCTGCTTTTTTTTTTTTTTGGTACTGCAGATTGAACTCAGGGGCACTGGACCACTGAGCCACATCCCCAGCTCTAAAAAACAAAACAAACAAACAAAAAAAAACAACAAAAAAAAACTGTTTCTAAAAAATAAAAATTTAGAATTTTTTACTTAGAGATAGGGTCTCACTGAGTTGCTTAGCACCTTGCAGTTGCTGAGGCTGGCTTTGAACTCCTCCTGCCTCAGCTTCAGGAGCCACTGGGATTAAAGGCATGTCACCGTGCCCCGTTTATCCTGCTTTTAATTGTTTATATTTTTCCAATCCATGTTCTTTGCTCCATCTTAACTGGACGTATTAGAAGTTATCTAGCCTATATGTGGGGTATCTAAATTGTCAACACATATATTACTATCAATACTCCTGCTTTGCTATGAACATGAAGAACTAAACAAGATCTAGATCCTCACATTCCAACCAAGTTAAGAATCTTGGCAGCATTTTAATTTCTTATTCTGCATACCTTCTTGTCAATTGCCTTTTGTACTCAGATGTTGAGGAGGTACAGATTTTAATTATAAATTTCCATCAAAAAAATTTTTTTTAAATCAACACTTATTTTGACCTAACTATAAGTTTTACTTTTTTTACTTGCTCACTATTCTTTACCTCCCATATACCTCTTAGATTAATTTCCAGGAAACACATCTTCTAGAAATTCAGAGAGAGAGTTCAGGGGTATTAAACTTACCAAGTTTATGTGTCTGAAAAGATTTTTATTTTCCTGACATCTGATGATATTTGATATGAGAATGAATTTTATACTCTAAATAATTTTCTCCCAGAATTTTAAGATAACAGCTTTCTTTAAAAAGTTATGTTTATGGGGGCTGGGGATGTGGCTCAAGTGGTAATGCGCTGGCCTGGCATGTGTGGGGGGCTGGGTTCAATCCTCAGCACCACATAAAATATAATAAAGATGTTGTGTCCACCGAAAACTGAAAAAAAATATTTAAAAAATCTCTCTCTCTCTTAAAAAAAATTATGTTTATGTTATGGGCCAGACTATATGGGCAATGACCAAACAGACACCATTCTGCCCTGAGACTCCAGGTCATGTAAGAAATGCCTCCCCCAGGGAAAGCCCCACCTCTGTACCCATCAACCTTTGCTTAGCATAGCACGTTTGACAGCACAAAATGGCAATTCTTATGCAATGTAAAAGTGTTCTCTCTTTGGTTCCCGTTTTTCTTGGACAATGTACCCTGTCAGAGATTGATTGTCTAGATGTTAGTAGCCATTCTTTAACTTGTACACAACTAGGGAAGTTTTGGCCCACTCTCTTTTCTGCTTATGATTTTAGACCTCATGATGTTTGTTTATGGCTTTGAATCATAGCAACAGCTATTTATGCTTTAATATGGTTTTGGACTATAAAAGGTGTACCCAAACCCTCGGAGGGGGTCAAAGGGTGTACACTTGCAGCCTGCCCCTTGGCCTGCCAGCTGGTGGATCTGGACCGCCAACTGTTGAATAAAGTTTCCGTCTCCTGCTTTAAGATCCACTCAGTGATTTATTGCAATCTCCCCTTAACATTTAATGATGTCAAGGAAAGTACAATGAATTTTACCTGAACCTTTTAGGATTTTCTCTCTTATCAGTGATGTTAAGTTTCTCCCCTAGTTTAAGACTGGGCATTTTTTCATTAATCTTGCTAAACTGTTTCACTCACAGCAGCTATGTGTTTTCTTTATTCTTCTCCTTTCTATGGGGAACTTTAAAAATATTTATTTGAATATTTCATTGCCTATGTTCCCTCTGACTTCTGAAATGAAATTTCAAATGTTAGAAATGCCACTTTTCCAGGTTGATGCTGTAGCTCAATGATACAGCAATTGTGTAGCATGCATGAGGCCCCGAGTTTGTACTTAACATTTCTTTTTCTTATATTTAATGACATGATCTCAAGATTCAAATTTCTAGCTCAGTCATTTGTTCTACTGTTATGCTTATACTGATATTTGGGGGGATACAGTAAATTTTTTTCAAACAACATAGTTATAAATTTCTCCCTTATCTAATTGTTTTATCCTCGTAAAATTTGTTTTAATTTCACAAATGTAGCCTCTTACCTCTCTGAAGATATTAATTATACTTCTTGCACAGTCTATTTTTTATTCTGTTATTCCCATCTACTCAACTCTTAATTCTTTATTGCATGCTTTTTCAAAAATGAAATTGCTTTTTCTTATATTTGGTGATGCTAGATCATTTGCTTAAGTTTGTATCTGCTTTTCTCTATTAACTTCAACATACGAAGGCCTGGTGAGGTCACTTCCGCTCCCCTGCCTGAATTGCGCCTGCGCACAACATCTCTTCTGCTCTGATCTCGGGCCTAAGTAGGGGCGACAAGGCTAAATGCACTAAGAAAGTCGGTAAATACGGGACCCGCTACGGTGCCTCTCTACAGAAAATGGTGAAGAAAATTGATATCAGCCAGCACGCCAAGTATACTTGTTCCTTCTGTGGCAAAACCAAGATGAAGAGATGGGCTGTGGGATTCTGGCACTGTGGTTCCTGCACGAAAACAGTGGCTGTTGGTGCCTGGACCTACAACACCACTTCTGCCGTCACAGTCAAGTCTGCAATCAGAAGGCTGAAGGAATTGAAAGACTACCATATCACAAAATTGTGGTTTGTTGTTAATTGCATCAACTGGATGTTCTGATGTGAATTGCATTGATATTGCCCTTTCAAAGGTGATTTTTAAATTGAAGCCCTTCTAATTTGAATTGGAAAATTTTGCTGAGATGGGTTATTGTAATTCAGGTCTTTCCCCCCAAGTAGTCAGATGATAATGGCATGAAACTAAGTCTTACAGCTTAGGTATATGCTTAGCTTTTTTTTAACCACTGTTCAACTACTCAGATACATTGACATATTGTACAATATTTGTTTTAAAGGTAAAATGTGCTAAAATACACAAAGGATATACATAAAAAAAATAATAATGCCTGGTGATTGGGTGAGGACTACCATGGGGTGAATAGCTCAGTTTCTTCATTACAAGTGTCCTTATTTCTCTTCTGTTCCTGGAGGCAGAAGCCTCTTTTTAGAAATAGGTGCAGTGAGGGGCTCACCTACAGTCCTTATGGTAGTACCAACGCCCTGTCCTAGCATCCATGACCTGGAGCAATGCTGGGATGTCACTAACAGTGTCTAATTCAACATGTATTTCAGAACAGAGTTCCCTACTTCCCTTATCCCCCAGATTCCAGATTCTCTTTCTCTCTTCCTCCACTCATTAGTAATTCCTGGCCCAACGTTCTTGTTTTATAGTATCATTTCAGATATATTTGTTCATTTTCCTGTAATTTCCAGTGATTTGGTGCAGGTGGGGAAGACTGGAACATGATGTCTTGATTAAGTCTTATGTTTGTGGAGTTATTTTTTAGCATTAATCTTCTGGGACAACAATAAAGCAGTTTTTTATTTTCTTAAAAATTTGGTGGGGGCTGAGGCTGTGGCTTAGCTGTAGAGTGCTCACCCAGCACATACGAGGCCCTGGGTTCGACTCTCAGCACCACATAAAAATAAAAAAATAAAGGTATAAAAAAAAAAATGTGGTTGTACCTAGGGCCTTGTACATGCTAGGCAAGTACCCTACCACTAAGCTACATCCCCTGCCCTATTTTTCCTTTTAAAGGTATTTGAGGAGTAAAAACATATGATCCTTGCATTTGGGATGCAAGGCAAATATGCAAATTCCACATTATAGGAATGTGATGTTTTAAAAAGCCCCCTCCCACCTAAAGACAGACTTAGCTAGGTGAGATGTGGTAATTGCTAATTAAATGATGTGTTTTTAAGGTGAAGCCAAAGTTCAGAAACACTCACATAAATTATCAGTGTATTTGTTAAAGTTTCTCCTGTGGTGATGTATTTTTTTTTTAGGACAAAACCAAAACAAAGCAGAAAAACCTTTAAAATCCTGCTTTACAAATATAGACATTGGATTTAGGACAGCTTAAGGAAAGACCAATAGCTCTCACATCTTTGTGATCTGAGATCAAATGCTTTGATTCAAATGATAGAAAAATGTGATTGGGAAAGTGGTTTCTAATAAAAGCCATAATGTCATAGTGGCTTTCTTTTCTTCCTACCCATTCATGTGAAGTGTTCTGAAAAATATTATTAGGTTATCTCTCTATATCTGTCTATATTCTATGGGAGAAAAATATAGTTAAAAGATATGAAAGTATTATAACATATGAATAATTTCAAAAAATTTTGAAAAGTGACCTTAAAGCTGCAGAATTCAATCAATTTAATGGGTCACTCTTGAGGATTTATCATTTATGCTTTCTATTTAAGTAGAAAGTGAGTTTATAACAATAAATTGTTTTTGTGGATGCTAGTGGTTGAAGGGAAGAATGAGACAAATATTAATCATCCTGTGAGAGAAACAGAACACAACAAGTGTTTCACTACCAAACTCTGAGTCTGCTTTTCTTTGCTGGAGCTTACCCCAGGTAACGATGCTTCGTGTTAATTCAATTTTGTGAAAGGATTTTTTTCCTTGAAGCTACGATTAAAAATTATAATATCAGCATTCTTTCCTAGACCAACAAAGCAACATTTGGCAGTAGGTGGGAGTGGGACTTTACCCTTTCACACAAAAATTTTGGATTAAATTAGTATTTTATCATCGCCCCAAACACAAGACAACCCTGGGTGCTCTCATCTTGTTTTGCCTTCATAACATAAGGCCAACCTCATACTGGGCACAGATGAGAGAACCAGTGAAGTATTATAGTGGTGTGGCCTGATATCCTAGGAGCAAAAGCTCCAAATAACCTAAGAGGTGGTTGCTAGAATAATTAAACTGCTTTTAGAGTTCTGCTGAATTAACTATATGGCATTAGACTGGCACAGGTGCTTTTTTCTGAGCACCTTATTATACATGATTAGAACTGGAATCTGATGATGCCACAGCCGGAGAGTACCAGCTTGTTTACTGTGACCCAAACCCTGGTAAATCTTCAGTCCTGAGAGATGTCCAGTAAGTATAACGAGGACCACTTGACTCACATAGTAGATGGACTTTCCTCCACTGTTCCTCTGTGTCCTTATTGACCTTAGCTTTTTTGTTTCTGGGATACATACTTTTAGTTCATTGTTTTAGGGAATGATGAATTTGGCTGTAGCCAAAAATTCTCTTATTTTAATCCTTAGTGCTCAGTGAAAATAGAATGTCTGATCTTTTTTGGAATTTTTTGGTTAGGCTTTGTTTATGGATTACTATATTAGTTTTCTAAAATGTTTGGTGTCTTCTAATATTAAGTCAATACATTTCTAAGCTTAATTCATGAAAAGGTTTCCATGTTTTGTACCAAGTTTCCATAATGTGATTAAAAGAGAGATGGATAGGCTATTTGTATTTGTACTAAAGCATTTATTTTGTTTTTATTAAATAACAGGCTTTGATGATACAACAAAGTAAACAGGAGAGGAGGCAGGGGACATTCTGCATTCTGGGAGAGGGAATAGCTGGCTATGAAGGCCACAGGCAAAGTAAGTTTTATCACTATAGTGGGCTGAGGGCATAGCTTAGTGGTAGAATAGATGCTTAGCATAGGCCTTGGGTTCCATCCCCAGCAGGAAATGAAGAAGGAAGGGAGGGAATGGAGAAAGGGGAGGGGAGACATTTAAGACATCAAGTTTTACTGGAGAGAGAGAGAGAGAAGGGGAGGGGAGGGAAATGGGGAGGGGATTTATGTGTATATTAGAATGGTATTCTTGGAGATTAAATTTGTGTTTTATCTCTGCTCTTGTGAGATGGGACTGGTAATGCTGGGGAATTATCTAAATGACCAGGGTATATGGACTCACTGAAGAGGATGACTTGTCACTGATACATGGATGAACTAGCTCAGAGGTGAAGGAGTCGGGATGAATGAGCCTCCAGTGTTTGGACATCTGTGCTCCCTTGCAGGCAGTTAAGATCCCCGGAAAGAGAGTGTAAGAAGGGCAGAACTGATGGATCCTTTATCTCCATAAGATAGATAAATAAGCCCCTGTGCACTGGCACAGCTCTGGACTCCATCAAGGTTCTTTGTGAGGGTAGTGGAATGAGCATTGTGTATTCTGAGGCTTATACAGGAGAGCAGCCTGATTCCTGGGGATAGCCTAGAGACTAAAAAGAGGAACAGTGGTTACTAGTCCCACAAGGAAGCACCAGAACTATGCTGGACACGGAGCTCAGGGAGACAGGAACTCAGAGGGAAAGGGCCTTGAGGACTGAAGGACCTGAGCATTGTGTTGGGCCTACAGAGGCAAATGGTAGGCCCCAAGAGGTTGTGAGACTCATCCTGACCTATGTGAAGGCTGAAACTGAGGAACTCCCCTAAGGAAGGAGGTGCAGGGCTAGGTCAGCCATAGTAGAAATATGGTGGTCAGCAGGGAAAGATCCCAGAGTGGCAGCAAAGGGTCACATCAGCCGTGGGGCTCAGGCTGCTGGTCGTCAGACTGAATGATGTGTGCGGGCAATGCATAGGAAGTGGGGAACCTGGGAGGGCAACACTGACTTTCTTGCCACTCAGGCACTTACTTGGAAGTTCAATCAGTTTTGACTTGAGGTCAGAATGACACGACCAACCCCTCCAACTTTTTTGTGCTCTGAGAAAGTTCCTGACAGTAACAGTTAAATTACTGCTCTTCCAGATTCATTGTGGAATTATGTTTGACTTTAATTTTGTTCATCCTCATCATAGTATTAGAAAATATACACCAGAAAATAAGTACCTGGTATTCTGATTACATGTATTTGCTGTAAAAGAAAAAGTGAGAATCAAGAAATTTCTAGAATTTCCTTACAATGCAATTACCTTATAGATTTTGATTTTGATCTATTAATTAGATCAAAATCAATTTGATTTGATCTATTAAATAGATTTTGCTCTATTAATTTTTTTTCAACTTGATTTCAAAGTGCTGCTCCATTAGTAGGAGATATCTTAGGTGACTTAGAATGCAGAAGAAGGCAACTAGTATAAGATGTCAATAAAGCACTAACCACTGAGCCAGCTCTCTGTTTCAGGTTTCCTCTACTTCAACCTGAGGCCTCAATTCCTCCTCTATAAATCTCTCAAAGATGAGTTTTACCCCCTGAACCACTTTTATGGTTCAAAAACATTTTCCATTGAAAATCATATAATAGCTTCTATAAATCTCAGATCCCAAGAAGACAACTGAAAATCTCAGTGGGATGTAGTGGAAAGATTCTGTATTCTATAAAAACTGAAAACTTGCTTTCAGTAAAAACTGACTAAACTAAGAGGAGATACAGTGATTCAAATGAAATTAAAAGGTATTTGTAATCACACATTTTTAATATGGATAGAAGTATTTGATTACTTAGTAAAGAATCTTTAGGGTAGGTATAACCCCTTTCAGTTTGTCTACGATAAGAATTATCAGTGCTGATTTAAGTATGCTTTTGCTATTTAACAATATGCATTTATAATATGCCCAGTGGAATAAATGTAAGTGTTGTACACAGCATGGGAGATAACAATTACTTACCCTGTAGGTTGGCTCTCAAATTCTTCTGACCATTGCTCTTGAATATCCTCTGTAGAAAGATCTACATCCCGGGTGGTGGCAAAATTGAACTCGCTGCCTTCATTTCCATGGAAATAAATAGAGTTCCCATCTGACTGACAGCTATGCTGTAGATAAAAAGAGAGCATGGGGTGGCTGTTGAATTGGCTTTGTAGCTGTATCTGTCTTACTTATGTGTAATTAGAGTTTTTAGAAAACTCATTATATTATTCCCTTTACAATGGACTCTCAATTCAAAAGAGCTTGCTACCTCCTTTTTTGCCTTGTTTAATTCAATTACAATTTCTTTCTAACTTATTAAGTTATCACAAAAAAGGAGTCAAGAGGGCATTTGAGCTTTGCCATCTCAGCCTTCAGTATGAAACAAGAATATTTTAATTGGAATAATTTCCCATCTTTACCACAGCCCTTGTTGTGAGAATTAAGTCTGATAATGACTTGTCATATATTTAAAATTCTGTGGTTATGGGCTAAATCGCACTGACCTTTTCAATATTCCATATATTTCTGACTTGCCATTCAAGTCTTTCACAATTTGTCTGTAAATGGGATATGAGTAGAATAGCCAGCTAATCAAAACAGGGAATACAGAAAAGGTCAAAGCAATTCCAGAGATGATCGTATATTCTCAGCCAGCTTTTGAGTAAAAGTTTCTGACCAGATCTAAGAAGGGCATGATATCCCCAATGAAGAACTGGGAATTCAGAAACTTTGTTATTCTCCAAAATGACACTTGCAGAAAATAAGGTGAAATAATACTTTTTAAACATTTGTGTGTGTGTGTGTGTGTGTGTGTGTGTGTGTGTGTGTGTGTAATTTTTAGCCTAAAGTGAATAGTCAGAAGTAAGATTAAACTCTGGAACTGAGTAAACTGAATGTTTACTTCTCAAAATTATAAGCTTGAATTAAACATTCTTGGTAATAAGTCATATATGAGGAAATACTAACACATATATAAAGACTAAAAAGTCTTTTAAGTTGTATGCTCTCAAAATTAAATAGAAATGAAGAAAAACAATTGGACAAGAACTATCTATTAGGCCACTGACTATGGTAGCTCCTTGCTGTATTCCAGGTCTTAGCACAGTGCCTGGCATAGGGTAGGTATTCAAAAATGTTTGAATAGTTCAAGAAGTGAATAAATGAATTACATGGTTATGTCTTTCCAGGAAATCAATTATTCTTTTGTGGCGAACTCACTATGTAAAAGGTATTAAGTAAGGTACTAGGGAGAAGGAGTTTATACATGTAACAATACACAATCTTTGATTTCAAAAACCCCAGTCTACTTGAGATATATCAAAGACACGACCCAATGGTGAGGCTGCATATTACCAATGAATGCGATAAGGTAGCAATCACTCTGTCCAGGGCTAGCCTAAATAAGACAGCTTTATGGATGAGCAGGTTTTCAATTGGCTTTATGAGGGATGGAAAAAATCCAAGTTGGATAACAAATATGAATGAATTACAATGGTGAAGTAGGAATGATTGGAGAATCAGACAGGAGTTTCTAAAGGATCTTAAATGGTAGTCTGAGGAATCTCTGTTCTGTTGGTAGTGGTGTTCCAGAACAGGGGAGAGATTACAGAGACCGTGTATGACAATTAAACTGCCTATAGGTAGTAAAACCAATTGGGTTGGAATCAAGACTTGCTATTTGATGGAAAGAATGAATACAGTCTCTAGAAGGGAGTGGGAACATGTGATTTTAAAGGAGTCACTGCACAGCTCTAGGACATAAGCATCCCCTCTGGGCCCTGTCATCATCTTAGGTAATACTGTCGGATGTGGCATGCATCAGGGGCTTGAGAATCTTCTTCACACGCAATGAATACAGATTATTCATGCATGCTAAACTGAACTCATTATATGCAATCCTTAACCCAAACATATTGACCCAAATCTAGAATTTAGTTTATTTTACAGTAAATAGAAATAGTCAACGGATGACAAATTTAAAACCTCTCTTTTACTATGAATACTATAAGAATAATCAATGTTAAATGGAACAACAAAGGTGACTTTCCTCATAATAAACAACTGAGCTGTAAATAATGGTCTTCATAATTACCTTCATATAATCTTAATTCTGATCAACTGTGGCCTATGTTTATCTGTAACTATTATAAAGACTCAGACATTGATATAATATCAGTATCCTAGGAAATGGCATACATGAAATATCTCCACATGTAAGAAGAAAATTATTATTTTTAAAAAATATATTTTAGTTATAGATGGACTATATTTATATTTATATTTATATGCGGTGCTGAAGATCAAACCCAGTGCCTCACATGTATGAGGCAAGTGCTCTACTACTGAGCTACAGCCTCAGCCCAAAAATTATTTTTAATTTAAAATTTTTTTGCAGTGCCACGGATCAAACCAAAGGCCTTGCATATGTTAGGTAAGTGCTATACCATGGCCTACACTGTCAGTCCCAAGAATAATTTAAATAATATATTTGTGTAATAAAAATAATTATTCACTTAACATGAAACCTTGGTCATTTTTGGCTAAATGCCCATTTAATTAATCATTTCAATATTGTTTTTATTTACTTCAAATTGTTTTTTAATATTTTAAATTGTTATATCTAATTATTGCTACATTTCAAAAAAAATATTTGTATTAGTAGCATACTTGATGTCCATTTTAACCTTGAGATAGAAAGTGTATGTAAACTAAATCATAGAACTGGGTAGCATATTGTTAAACTAGTTTCATGAAGTGAACTGGTAGAATAGAAAAGTGAAAGCATATTTTAAAGGATCTTTCTGTTAGTTTATTTTGGGTTCACATTTGGCAATAGAACAATCCATTGCAACTGTGCAACTACTGAAAAATTAGTTATCAAATATACACTTTATCAGCATCACCACAATAGTGCTAACATATGAAACAGAAGTAACATTTACAACACTTATGAAGAAAGAAACCTGAAAAACATGTGAATAATTTAACTTCAAAAAAATTTTGAAGTTAATGAGTTTCAATGAGTACTAGTCAATTTTCAAAATAGTAGCATCTAAAAACTAGCAGGCTATTTCTTTGAAAAGTTTCTATGATAGATAGAAAAGTATGTTTTTTTTTTAAAAAAATTAGAGCATTATACTTATACATAGTAGTTGGGTTAATTGGACAAAATCATACATGCATGAAATTCTATTTCAGTTCACATTATCTCCCTTCCCCTGCCCACTTAGTTATTCTTCCTGTACTCTACTGGTCTTCCTTTTGCTCGTCTATTTATTTATTTATTCTTTTTTTAGTTGTATATGGACTCAATGCCTTTATTTGTTTTTATGTGGTGCTAGGGTCAAAACCAGTGCCTCACAGTTGTGAGGCAAGTACTCTATCACTGAGCTACTACTCCAGCCTCTCATTTATTTTTGATTGGTTTAGAAAACATGTTTTTTATATACCTTTAAAATCTTTATAAAGCTGTTCTTTACCAATTTATAGTAAATGAATACAATTAAATATCAAAGCTAAATTTAAACAAACAGGTTAGTACTTTGTAAACAGTCTGTTGTAGCCTTTGACCTAAAAACATCCTAATCTTGAAGGGGAGTCAGAGTTAGCTCTGTTCTCCCTCCCAAAGGAGCCCAGTGTCCTTTTAGGTGAGGAGAGGGAGAAGCATAGTTCTTGCAATAGTCTCTTCTTCATAGTCTTAATACAGTGACACCTTATCAAAGAAAGTCTGTGACACACCCAAAGCAAGCAGCTGTCAGTGGAGGTGGTTCCACCTTCCCATGTCTTCACAAGATAATGCTGTCATTTTCCAGGCAATAGAGTCTGGAGATGTACAGAATACACAACTAGGAATGGCTTGCTCTGCTCCCCTCCCCGATCCATGCTGGGGGGATCAAGACATGATTTCCACCTTTGCCATTCTGAGAACCCAATGTTTTCAAGGTTTGCAGTGAGAGTAAAGTTAAACAAGTTAAGTTAAACAAACTAGTAGTGTAATACTGGACCCATAAAGAAGGGGACAGCCTGTATGAAATTGGAAAATTCCCAAGTTCCAGTGAGAACAATGGAACTACTGAGTCCCTTTTCTAAGAAGTTGGTCTATCCAGGCCCTGTATTTAGGATTCCTGACTGGGTGGGGGGAGGAGCGAGTGTTGGGTTCTCATTCTGAGGATCCCTAAATTAATTACAAGAAAGAATTACAGGTCAACTCTTAACTCTCTTTTAGGATGGGTAACAGAGGCTCAATGTCTTGAAATTACTTGGTTTCCTAAACACTTTCCAAACCAAGAACTGATGATAGAAGGCATTCAGATTGGGACAGAGTCCCTGGGCACCCGCAGGTTTCCTCCTTGTATCTCTGCTTCTGCCTGGGAATACATGGCCTGCCTGGTTAGCAGGTGCCTGGACATTCTCCTAGAAACTCACTCAATTAATTCAGCACTTTCATGAATCAAGGAAAATAAAGACTGGAAAAGAACAAATCATTGGAAACCCAGACCAATAAAGATAGTAAAGAATGAAAACTTAGTTACTAACTAGTTTCAAGGAATTTGGGGACTGGAATCAGAAGGCTTGTTCAAATACATTTCCTCTGCCTAATGACTAAAGTTTTATACATGTCATAATTAACTCCTCTAGGCCTCAGTTTCTCTGGCCAAAAAATGAAATCAATAATATCTATTCTCGAGATATTGTCAGAAGCACAAATATAGGAGGAAGTGTTTTTTTTCAAAACTTCAAAGTGCTAATAACCTAATCATTATTTCTGAAAATGTAGTTAAAAATATGCTATTATTGCTGTTATATTTCATCCTTTTGGGAGCAGATGATAGAACATATAGGACTATTTAAATATATTTTTGTCTCTAATCAGTTAGTCAAAAGATTCTTCAAGTTAAAATCTTTAGTAAAATATACAAGAATACATCCTACTGTAAGATATGGTAAAAATATCGCAAACATTCATATGCTAACAGGACAGCTAAAAACATCAATTAAATTTTAAAAGCCCTTCAAAGTTTGGCAAATTAAGAAATATTCCCCTAACATAGGAAAACTCAATAATATAAGATGGCTGATGTCACTTTTCTTACAGATGAACTTGCACTGTGTCACCTTAGCCTCCTAGGTTAAAAATCAAAGTGCAATGTGTATTAAAAGTATGAAAAGAATTTCAGGAAAATGTCTCAATTTTAACAGCCAGCTGTTTTTGTTCAGTATCTATTCAAACTCATGTCATTTATATGCAATAATAAAATCCAAACAACTTAGCAAACAAATATCTATTTTGTGAGATACATGAGCTCTTGACTCGATAAAAACAAGAATATTTTGGAATTCAGGACTATTTTATTTTGAACCACGTGAAAATTTATCAGGTTTTCTCGAGGAAATAATTATGTAGCACATGTGACTTCTTGAGTCAGAATTTTTGAATGACTTATATTGAATATCAGGTAACTGAGCTTTTATTTTGGATACAATGCAAGAAACAGTTCTGCACACAGCTCTACATTTTTCTGTGTCTAGGCCTCCTAATGTGCATTGGGTATTGTGTTAATTATTTTTACTAATTTCATCATTTTAAAATTGATCAATGACATACTTTATACCTCTAGGAAGTAGTAGATTTCCAAATTTTAAAAATCCTTCAGTATAGTCTCTGTTTCTCTTTGTCAATCAAAACTATTTTTCTACATTGATGCTAAATGGATTTCCTTTACTTGACAAGCAGAACACAGTGTAACTAAGTGACAAGAATTTGCCATTCACAAAAGCATCAACAGGAAACATCGGTGCAAATTCCTCAATATAACAAGTCCTTGGCCACAATTCAGAATAGCATTTTTCTAGGGTTGCTCCCTATACTCTGCTGAAAATGTTAATGACTTCACCTCTGGACTTGTAAGAGTACTTACAATCACCTCCACCATTGTTTAATTAGGTTTCATCAAAGATGAACATGGAGGCACCTCTTAATATTATCTCCCTGGGGTCTAATGGCCCTGATGATTCTTTCAGGCATCTATAGCCTTACAATTTATTTTTTGACGATATACTTTTTGTCGGAATGAGTGTATTGGCCATTTGGGCAAAGCCAGCTTGCAGAGAGCTGGTGGCAGATGGAATGAAATCTGCCTGGTATGCCTTCCCCTCCACATGAGCAGAGAGCCATCCATTTCCTCCATTAAGGAGTTGTCACTCAGCCCACCCAGCTGGAAGACCATTTTTGATAGCCAAGCTGGCTGGTGGCAGACAATTCAGATACAAAGTGCACTTTAAAAGGAAGCTAAAACATCATTTGTAGGAAAATTGAAAATGCATGGCTTCCACCACAGCCAATTTTTTAATGACTGTAATATTTTAAGTGATTATTTTTGCCACTTCAGATTGCTCCTTAGAGAGGAGAGGTTTTTTAATTAAAATCTAGGCAATGCAAACAGATGAGATATGAGGAACAGAGGAAAGAGAAATAAGATGAATAAAATTAATTAAAATGGTATTGTTGGCAAAGCCATAAATTAGCCACTGTCTGGCTGGAAAAAAATATATATATGTATATATTGGTATAGGAAATTCTGGATTAATATGAGGTGTGTGCTGAAGAGGTTGGAAGCTGACCGACTTCTAGCCTACATGTCACTGTGTTTCTTAAGCCTTCTGCTATGCTATTGCTGTTATATAGAAATCATCTTTCCTAAATCCTTGTTCACTGATCTTTAAAGATACAGATTTTCATGCTATAAATTTTAAAAAAATAAAAATAGGAAGAGAATGGCTTCTCTTCCGACTCCAAATGAATTTTGATCATTTTCCACACATTTGATTTCTAGGTAATTTAATGCCAGTTAAAAAACTGAAAACTTGGCTGTGAACACAGTCCAGGTGCAGGAGGGTTGAAGTGCATTTTCTCTAGTCAACACAATGGACTCAACCATGGTGAGAGAATTTTAGGGAGTTAAGAGTGTTTTTTTCTCATTATTTTCTGGATTCATTAAGCATTCCCATTTGAGTTACTTTGTACTAAGATTTATAAAGATTCAATTTAGGGTATATTTTGTGACAAGTGTATAATTACTTGGCAATAGTTATGACAACTCTAAAATAGCAATAGTGACAGATTTGAATTGGAATAATGAGAGGAAGAATAACAATGTAAAAATCCATAGGGCAGTTGTTAACCTTGTCTTTGGGGATCAACTTGACTTTCACAGTATCTGAGTTTTCAGACTTGCCTCTTCAAATTAAAGCCAAAGATGCTGGGCACGATTTGGGAGGCTGCAGGACAACTTGGAACACAGGGGCCATGTTTTATAGTAAAACTCAAAGTCATTTGGCAACTCAGCCTCTGTTTTTTCATCTGTGAAATGGGGATAATTATAAGGATTAAATGAGAGGCTGCAGGGAACATTCCTACCCCAAAGATTTATGAATCTTAGGAAATCCATAAATACTAATTTTTTTCTTTTTTTGCCCCCATCTTTATTCATTCCTTTAAGAAATCTTACTTTAATAAATATTGCTATGCAATTTATTGTGCTACTTGCCTTGCTGAAGTACCAAGATGATGTAAATGTTACTGTTTTAAATATTCATACAGAATAAAATAAATTGCACTCATTGAATATTGTGCTAATTCAATTAGTGACTCAGTGTGTCAGCTTCAGACCAAAACAAAACAAAAACAAGAGGTGCATTAGCCAGGAAGGACCCGGGGATTTGTTTAAATGGTTATATTCTGTAGAATTTATCAAAATTAGTTGTTTCTGTGTTATTGCCACTCTTGTCACGGTGATCTGGCTTGTTTCCATGTTTCACTAATGCTATTCCACATTAATTACTGTACAAATAGGCCTCATTGGGGGGAAATTGTGAAAAGCACACTATTACATTTAACCCTTCATCCCCAAAGTACTCTTATTAGCTTAACAAATTATATTCTGGCTCATTCTACAATATCATGTACCCACCTCTTGGGGGAAACATGACAATATGAGCAGTACCATCCAGAGTGAAGAATACGCCAAGCACAGGGAATTTAGGTAGACAGCATGCAATTAACCAAGCTGGCATCTGGCCAGAAACAGGGTTAACGTTCTGATTGCTAATGGAAAAAGACATGGGAACATGGACTAGCCACGAGTCTTACTGGGCTCAGGTTTACCCTCCTTGGAAAGCCAGTGCTCAAATCCCTGAAGTCACACGCTAGATGGTTTCCAGTACAGTGATCTGCAAAGCACATTTCTCAAAAGCAAACCTGATTTCCTCCCATTTGTCCTTTTTATTCTGAGAAAACAAAATCATCAAATGGATTGTTGAAACCTTCTGGGTACTCAATGGCATATTTTATGGAAAATAAATTGGGTGTTATTGTAGACAGGCATTGCTTTGCCAGGAGGTTATATTCCCAAAAAGTAGGTTTAAAAATGAATTCTACTCAGTGTGTGATTTTTTTCTTTCACTGTTTGTCTTAGGGTTTTTAAAATTTTTCCCCCTCATTAGCTTTGACTTGTGTTAGACTTCAGATTTTTCAGACAAATTAATTTACATTTTTTTCCTACTTTGGACACAATGACCTTTTTCCTCCATTGATGATTCAGCAATTTATGACCACAGTGCTAGATGGGAGAGAGCAGAAGCTGAAAATGAAAGCTTCAATTCTTATTCAGGACTGGAGGCTTGCCTACTGTCCACTGGGACAATGAATTTGGCAAATGCATAAAGTACAAGAGCAATAAGAAAATTAATAGACTCTCCTGTTTTGATTTAATGCTTCCCCTTAATGGATTGTTGATTTACCTAATGGCTGTTGTCTTCATTAGGGCCTTTTGGTGTTTGTTAAACTAGGAAAATTGTCATTATGGGAGATAAAGGTGGTAAAAGGGAAGCAATCAAATTCAAGTATTATGAGAGAGAAGACCCTTCTAAATTCTGTAACTTAGTGACTGTAAATTCTTGGTATAAATTTACAAATTTTAATGTTACTTTTTAAGGGAATTTCTTTTAAATGCATGTGATCAAATCAAAGCCTATGCTAAAGGACAAAACTTCACAGCAGAGTCTACGACATCCAGTGCTGATTTACTTCTCAATGCAAGCTGACATATACGTATAGAAGGAGTAATCCGGAATTCTATGCAATCCACACAATAAACCAGGGCGATAAATAGAAAAAGATTAGCAGGTGCAGGCACAGCCACCAGAGTGGGAGGGTTTCTTACAAATAAAAAATATGTGGAACAGCACCTATCTCACAGTGATCTGCATTTAATCTGCAGGTCAATTCCAGGGTGGACAGAAACCAGTGATTTATGCCTCTGCAAGCTGAGGGAAAGTGGGTTAGCTGAGAAGGCTGAGAAGATAGAAACATTTATTAATGGTGAGTGAGCAAAGCACTCTCTTGCCCTCTTTCTCCTTTCTTTGTCTCTGTCTCTCTCTCACACACAAACTAAGGAGTCATGGATGATTTGTGCTTTCAAAATAAAAATTTTGGCTGTCACCATAGATGGGAGTAAACAAAAACACTACCACACCACCAACAACAACAAAAACAAACAAAATGAAGCAGCTGCCTGACCAGTATTCACCTCCATGGCATATTGATCCATTCAGAAATTCTGCTTTATGAGGCACTATATCAAAGGATGAGGGAAAAAAAAACAGGAAACAAAAGCATCCTGCTCATAGCTCTTTCCAAATCATTTACTCCTATTTCTCCTCAGAGGACTTGACTGACCTCTTCAGGGCTTCTCTCTGATGGTAAGTAATGGAAAGCAGGCGGTTACAGCAATTCTGGCATTATCCTCCAAAAACTTGTATTTGATGTTTTTCTTTGAACTTGAAATTAAGAATATTCTCAGATTGCAGGATGCTTGTTTGAGGAGTTGGAAAGAAATGACTCTGATGAACTTGACTTGACTTTTCAAAAGTGACTAACCAAATCTGATCACTAAGCAGCCAGGGTCTTTATAGACACCAGAAGTTTATCTATTAAAGATATAAAACCAATGACAAGATCTTCCCCATAATTCTGGCACCTACAAAGCAGTTTTGAAATGCTATCAGTACTATGACTATTATCATCGTCATTATTACTATTATTTATCAGGATATCAGTTACTATTACTGTTATTATTTCCATCAATTATTATCTTGTATCCATGTAATTTCCATGCTGTTGCAAATATCAGTCCTGGATATGAGAATTATATTGAGGGTAAACTGCTTAAACTTGATATTGTATGTCTTCAATGGGGAGTGCCAAAAAGTTCAGATCCTATTCTTTAATCCTTGAAGGCAAAGCCAAGACCATTCTCACAGTTGATGCACCTTGAAGTTGCCTTGAGATTAACCATTCCCCCACTTCAGATGGGAGGAATGCTTCCCTGGCTCCTAAATGTAGTGCAAACACCCCTAGCCACCGGATGGAGGAACTGCGGGGGGGGGGGGGGGGGGGATGGTAGCCATGGTAGCAATTGCTATTCTAGCAACTGCTGCTCTGAACTGATAACAGTACACCCAGATCTTTAGAATAAGATCAACTGACACCAGTCTTGATTTTTCTAGAAATGATATAAAACTTTTTTTTTTAAAATGGATGCAATTCTCCATAAAAGAAGGCAAAATCATTGTAACTAATAAGTATAACACAGGTGATATTATACCGAATGGATTTCAGGCTCCTTCCCTTGCTGAGTGCATGATGTGCTTACTCTGGGAGATCGCTAATGAGGGTGATGCTCTGGGGAGCTTTTGCACTTGCAGCAGTATATTTACTGGCATTTAAAGCCCCACATACTTGGTAGTGAACAAAGGGCTGCTGAGGGATTCGTGGGAAATAAAAAATGATGATAGTAATTAGAAGCACAATAGAATGGGGTGCACCTTTTCTCTCACATGGGAAAGTTCTCCGGAAAAACACTGGAAGATGAGTCAGGCAGGGGCCTGGATGTGTAAGGAGAATGGAAGAGAAACACAGATGGCTGCATTGGAAAAACATATTGATTTTGTAATCTCTTAGAGTCCTCCTCAGCTTAACAACCCCAAATGAAAAAGCACAACAAATACAAGGCCTGAGTCTACATTAAAAGTTGTGTTCTATGTGCTTATACAAATACGGCATAATGAATTCCACTGTTATGTATAATTATAATGCACCAATAAAAATAAATTTTAAAAAATCCATGTTCATATGTGTGTGTGTGTGTGTGTGTGTGTGTGTATTTCATATTAATTACGAAAGAGCCAACAGATGGTAATGGCCTTCTACCAACCCAGGGCAGATTTACACTGGTGACCTATAATTGCAATTCTCCAGATCATGTAACTCCTTAAGCTAATTACTCTCTTTGATCTTATATCATTTTGCCCTACTTGAGATAAACAAGGATAGGCTCAGATGAGATAGATTAAATATTTCCAAAGAAACTGAAAGAAATATTGAAAGAAATAAATATGTACAGTGAAAGACAATGACTTGTTTTTATGTTTCCTATTTGACCTGTCACCCTCAAATAGTGTTGTCAAGATCAGCAGGATAGTTTACATATTCACATTTTATATCACTTTGTCTTAATAATAGTAGCATTTTAAAAATATTTGTAGTTAATAATGAAAACCATTAGTAATCTTACATGAATGGCATTGAAATTTAATGAAGGCACAGTGGATATATCCAGTATAACAAAGTGTTGAAATGGAATTCATTTAACTACAGATTTTGTTGAAACCCCATGAAAATAGGTGGCACTACTCCATGTGCCGAAGTGATGTGATAGACCAACTCTAATAACCTGTCCAGAGAAGTGGTAAAATGGCTTAATTGCTCATTCACAATGAAGGTGTACAAGCTTGAAGCTGAAGTGGGCCAGGAAGCTGAACCAAAGAGAATTGATTTCTTTAAAGAGTTTTTGGTGACTTGAGAGTTCCTCTTGAGGGTCATGTGGGCAAGGACAGCACCTCTCCTCACTTCAAGCCTAGTGCAAAGGACACAATGTAGAGAGCATGGTGAATGTCCGGAGGTGTGGACCAGCGGTGGAGCCGCTTGGTAGGTTCTTGGGTAACAAGAGGGCTTCACTTAGGAATAACTATTCTCCTGTTGATGGATTCAAGCTGAGTGTCTACCACAGAACAGGCCTGGGCTTATGCACATAAGAGGCCATTAAGGTAGTCTAAGATCCTGCCCTAAAGATCTCTATGGAAGATAAGGAGTCCTCATCACAAAGAAATTGTATTTATGACAATCTGAGATCCTACAGTAAAAGATACATGCATGAGTTGCCTGAGAGAAGCCTGGGCTACTACAGGTGAGAGATCCCCAGCTTTGATAATGAATGGGAATGTTTCTTAAAAATCTATTGGTAAATTCAAAAAGGAGTCAGCTTTGATCACTTGTCAGGCCCAAGGATCAAAAAAATGACGGTTCCCAATAATATCTGCTTCTTGCCTCTTCTTTCTCCAGACCCAGCCAGGAGGGGTCAAAAGCTGAAACTAGTCACAGGTGGTAAGAAGGAGCTGTCCCTATTCCTCCCGAATAGGACCTGAGATGGAGGAGCAGAGGAGCTATGGGTGACACTTGGAGTATGCACATTATAATGAACTGATCACATTTGATATTGAACTGAGACATTTGGGAAACTACAGTAGTTGGAAAACTTTTTTTTTTGTCCATTAGCACTCTTGGAACCTATTCTAGTTTTTGTGCAATGAGGGCAGGAATAAAAAAGCTGTCAAAATGAATATGGAAAGGGCTGAGGTTGTAGCTCAGCTGTAGAGTGCTTGCCTACCATATATGAGACATTGGGTTTGATTCTCAGCACCACATATAACTAAAGGTCCATTGACAACTAAAGAATATTTTTTTTTTAAAAAATGAATATGGATAGCCACTGGAAATAGAATGGCATTATTTCTTGTATCCAGTTCTCACTCCAACAAGTTCTGTTTGTTCATCCTAATGGTGTGCTATGGAGGGAAGGAAGACATTTGCCCACAAAACTTCACTTAGACAAACACATTTGAACTGGGCAACTAAAGATGAAGAGGATTTACTAAGCAAAGAAAGAGGAAAGGTGAAAAACCATCTGCAAAGAACAGGGAGTGTGAAATTCAGTGTTGTGCTTATGATACTAGAGCACAACTAGGCAAAGGATGAGAATGAAAAGTCAGGCTGAGTCTGGGATGCAGCTCAGTGGTAAAGCCCTTGCTTAGCATGTGTGAGCACACAGATTCAATCTCCAGTAGCGCGCGCACATACACACACACACACACACACACACACAAAATAGTTAGGTTGGCAATGGCTTTGGATTATGTGCTAGGGAATTTACTTTGTATCATCCAGGCCTATGCAGGGAGCCATCAAAGGTCTTGAGTATGGAGGTAACATAATGTAATCTTCTACATAAGGAATGATACTGGAGAATTCCTCAGGGGTATCCCTTTGGATGATCCTTGGTTCCAATGTCCTTGTCAGGCAGTTGGCTACTATAAGACTCGATTTCTCCTTCTCCACAGTCCCACAGTCCCTACTCTATTGTATCTCCCATGTGGGTTACTGCAAATACCTCCTGTCTCCACAGGGAAATATTTTAATTCTTAGACCTTCTTAAGTTCACTTTAGGTCAGCAGTCAATACCTGAGATGGAACAGCAACTAGAATTTTGAAAATTAACTATTAACAATATAAAAGAGAGAGAAATGACCATATTTAGGCTGAACTGTTAAATTCTAAAGTGTGAAAAGCCAGTCATCTGAAGGAAGGAACACATATTACTCAGGGAACAAAATTGGAGTAATACCAAGAAATATGAGGAAACATAAGAATATTTTAACCTGTAGCCATTCAATGATGGGGGGAGGGGAGAAAATGAGCTGATAATTTAACAGGTTGGTACTGGGAAGAAATCCAGGATAATCAGGAAGCACATCAGTTCATACTCCCTACTTGTAAAAGCAAAGCTATGTGTCAACTGAGAGCAAGAATTCTAAAATCAGATTCCTGGATGGGAATCCTGGAGTTGCCACTGATGGTTATGCAACACTTCTACCTTCTAGTTTCATTTCTGAAAAATGGAGCCAAATAGCACCTTCTTTAAAGTTTAAAAGGATCAATTATACAAGATAATATGTGTGCATGCATATATTTCTGTATATACATGAGTATACACATACACATTTGTGTGTGTGTGTGTGTGTGTGTGTGTGTGTGTGTGTGTGTGGAACAGCAAGTGACTTGAAGCATAAGTGATCAATAAAAAGCAGCTGCTATTACTCAGCCAGATAATTCTACTGGAGCTCAAAAATTTTTCCTTGAATTACAAATTACTTTGAAATACAGCACACTTTCTCAATTGATGCTATACTTCTCTTTGATTTAGTTAAAATGAAAATATCTTGTAAAAGTTTAATGAACACAGAAAAGATAAAGTGTAGGTTGAACAAACACAACCATCACAATCCAAAATTCAAAATAAAGCAATGATTAAAACACATCTTTATAATAAATATGAACATGGATGTATGTTTCCTAATTGATGGTATTCAGTTTTCATCTTAGAGGCCACCAAATAAAGGAACAATATTTGACAAATTACATGCAGTATAAACAATTTTTATTTTTAAAGTTCCGAATCACTTGGCAAAAGCAATTTTCCATTCTGAGACATTTGAATCAAAAATCAAAAGGGGGTTGTCATTCAAATGAGTTAAAAGGACAAATTCTTAAAATTTATCATTGCATTTATTTGAAGTTTTAAAAAGAGACTTCTGAGAAAATTTTCTGACAGCCAATTGAAAAGATAACAAGTATCATTACCACAATTATTATTTTTTCTTAGTAGCTTAGGTCACCTGGCAAATCTCAGCTTATGATTCTAAGCTTATGGAAAGCTAAAGTGTATTCTACCCAGAGTTGTAATTTAATTAAAATTACTACTGAAGCAAAACCACACTTCATGCATTCTTTATCATGGGTGGTACCAAAGTACATGCATTTAGAAACTGAATACCTAATCAGATTAGTATAATAGCTTGTAAAATGAGGCAGAAAAAAGTACATTTATGCAGTAAAGGCTACTGAGACCAAATGACAAATAATCACCATGGGAAAATGGTGTGAATCCCAGACCCTGAGGTCTCCGGTTTTGCACACTTTCTGGCCAGTACTGAATGACAGCAGAAATCCCTCTTAATCAAATGGCCCTGGGATGACACACAGGATACGCTGACAAAAGTTCATTTCTATATCCAAGCAAAAGTAATGTGTGGACTCTTTTTTAAGGGAGCCAGGCTTCAGAAGGTTTGTCAGAATAAATATTCCTAAATTGAGCAGAGAGGATGCCTGTTTCTAATACCAGATAATTGATATAATAATTTCATCAACTTGAAATAAAATGACTAGGGTTTGATTGGCTAAGGAAAAAGTTATTTGTGTCAGGAGAGCTGCTGTGTTAAGCGTTCACTAAATAATTTGCAATCCTTTTTCTAGTGCAAAAATAAATTATTAAGAAGTGAGCATTTTGGATCTTCATACTCTTTACTCTTCCTGAGATCTAACCCTCATCCAGCACATCAGTAAGTCACATTTAAAAAATTATCCAAGCTATTTTTGCATTTTATTTTCACATATTAGAAACTTAGAAGGGTCCAATTGAGAGTCTAATGACATTTTCCATGTTGTTTCATTATTTTACCCATTTCCTGGGTAGGCAAGCCCATGATTTCAATTCCTATTCATAATTGCAAAATTTGGATTTTCCTCTGAACTTCTGACCCATGCATCCAATCTCCTGCCAAATACTCTTGCTTGCCCTCAATTTATCAAGATCTATATGTCCAAAGTGATATCACCAACTTCCTGTGAACTTGTTCTTCCTCTTGTTTTCTGTTTCAGTGAATGACACACTGTCCACTCAGTTGCTCAAACCTTATCCTTGACATCTGTCATTCCCTCATCTTCTCAACCAGTCCCCAGTCTTCTTCACTCACTTTTAAAAATCTCTAAGATATTTCCTCCTTTCTCCCTACCTTTGGCCAACCATGATCTTTCACTGGAATACTGTAATCAGCTCCTATTTGGGATCTCTGCACTCACTTGCTCCTCTTTCCATTCTATCCTTTTTGAAATAAAGGGATATCTCAAAAGTCAGATTGGATTGACTCTTATTTAAAGCACTTGAAGGACTGTCACCTTCTGGATAAAGTTTAAACTACAGCAGTTATAGGACCTTTGAGTCTTATCATTAGCCCTATCTCCAGAATTACTTATCATAAGTCTCAACATAAAATATACTGGACAATTTCCATGTGCAATGGTGCACACCTGTAATATATAGTGGCTCAGGAGGCTGAGGTAGGAGAATCATGAGTTAAAAGCCAGCCTCAGCAATTTAGCAAGGCACCTGGCAACTCAGTGAGACCCTGTCTCTAAATAAAATATAAAAAAGGGTTGGGGAGGTTGCTCAGTGGTTAAGCACCCCTGGGTTCAATCCTCAGTACCAATAAATATCAATTGTTTTGAACTTCAACAAAGACTTTTGCTCTGTGCTCTCATCTTCCCACCTGTCTTAGTTTGGGCTGCTGTAACAGAATACCATAGATTGGGTAGTTGAAATAACAAATATTTGTTTCAGTTCTGGAGGCTGAGAAGTCTAAGACCAAGGTGCTAGAAGATTTGGTATCTGGTAAGGGCCCACTTCCTGATTCTTGCACTACCCCTACATAATGGGGAGAGGGCTAGCAAGATTTTGGGGGTCCTTTTGGTAGGGGAACTAATTCCATGCATGTGGGCTTCACTTACATGATTTAATGACCTTCCAAGGACTGCATCTCCTAACACCATCATAATGGGATTAGGATTTCAACATGTTTGTGGGCAGGCACAAACATTCAGTTCATAACCTAGCCTTTTGTATAAGATTTTCAATAGAAACACTATTCCTCCTATGTGACCACCACCCAATTACCCTTAATCCCTGCCTGGATTCCCTATTCTTTGGATAACCTCTCTAACATCTCATGTCTGGATCTGGTACTACATGCTATACCATCTTGACACTGTAAACTTTCCCAGAAAATGATAACAATTAGGCTGTTTTGTATTGGATGTTGAAATGTATACCTGCCTCCACTAAATTGACAGCCACACAAAGTGCCTATTTGGTATTATGTCTTCTGGGTTCGGCCCAGTACATAGCACAGTGGGTCTTCAAAAGATACTTGTTGACTGAATAAATGAATGTTTATTAATAGTGATAGTCCATCCTTAAAAGATATGGAAAAAATGTTAGTATCATTTATTCTTTTAATAATGATTTGGTAAAATAGTTATCCTTGCATAATTTGGCTATTGAGACTTAGGTTTCAGAAGGAAGGTGAAAGAACTCAAGAGCTCAAACCTTGACTGTTGCTCCAGGGAAGAAGAGCCAGTTGCCAGTGTCCACTGGGTCAAGATTGTCTTCTAAAATGACTTGTCTATGTGCGGAATTGATGACCAGAATGTTATCCAAGGCCCAGCAGGCTTCATACACTTCACCTACACGGAGATTTTCCTGCTTCCATTGAAACTGGACGCTCTCCCCTTTGGCGTCTTCAGGAAGGTAGAGGATGTGGATGATTGTGCTGACATTGGAAGGGGCTCTGCAATATGTGGAGAGACAGAGTTCAACAGTATCCATTTTTTTCTTTCTTTAGATGATTTTTTTCTTAATATTATAGTTTCACAATCTCAAAAACATATTCATTACAAATACTAATTCCATTACCCTTGAATCTTTCAATATCTGCTATTTTAATTTTCATATTGAGTGATGTTAAATTAAAAATTAAAGGTCTTCAAGAAGCTTACATTTAACACAAGGTGGTCACTGAGCATAAGAAAGTGCTACACACTTCCTTGTTGGGTTAAAAAAATCCAAACGTATTCTGCTCAGGTTTTGCACATGGTAGATATTCAATCTAAAATAAGTAACTTACAAGTAGAAAAGGAGGAAATGTAGAAAATGATAATCATAGTCTTGATTCTTACTTTGAAATTACGCACTTTTTAGAGTTCATTGTATGAATACATTTAATAATCAATGTTTAAGTAACAATTAGTTTATTTCTAGTAACCACACACAATTTTATATGTTAAGTCAACACAAAATGTGAGATTTGCTATGAGAATTAAAGGTACTCATTTATTATTCTTTACAGTTTCATGTAGGTCAGTCTTTAAAAATGATATAATTTTATCATGATTTTTATATTATATCTGTTAGAATCTAGATCCTTCTGCTATATAATAAAATTTTTATTAAACATTTTATTCTACCAAAGTAGAAATATGCTATAGTAAAAATGATCGCCTTAGTCAAGATTAAAAATGGTACTAAAATGCAAACTAGTGGTACCTTGGACTTGCTATAAATCAGTTTTGGAAGGACTACAGAAAAGCCATATTTTTCACTCACCAATGAAGCACATATATATCTGTAGAATTGTCAGTGTAGGTTACAGATGGTGTACCTTACCTTTGGGGGTAATGAATTCTCTCCTCTTTTAAAATATTTCATGATGACTATCTTTTTAGCTTCAAAAAGAATGTAAATTGATTAAAAGAATATATCTTGCTTTTAGGTAGTGACTGAAAAATACTTTCATTTGGATTTTCCCTGGTAAGGAAAATTTCCATTAATGAGAAGGATGTTTTGGTACATGGCCTAAAACCAGAAGTGGCATTTAGTGAAAAAATAAATGGACTTAGCTGAATGTGATCTTTTTATGTTGTAATTAAATGTGCAATTTCACTAGATATCAGATCAAAAGCATAGTTATTTTTCAGCAAGAAATATGCACTATAATTTATTTAAGCTATGATATACAACATACTAGAAAGAAAATGTGAAGATATAAAATTGCTAAAATTTATGCTGCCTTGCTTAAAGTCATTTATATAAATAAGTATTTAATATGAATGCAGCTTCATAACTACTAGAAATTGGAAAGAATAACAATACATTACAAAATTGGTGTGGCATACCAGAGCTCAGATTGTACTAGAAACTCATAAATTATATTTTATCTTGTCACAGAGGGAGTTTATTAAAACTCTCTCTCAGACATGTAAAGTTTTTATTTATTTTTATTTTTTAAATACTGCTAGAAATGTATAAATTGGTTTAGTATTAAGATTCTTAATAGTTCTTTTGTATGAAAATAAAGTAAGGAAAACAGCTAATGGAAAAAAATTGTCAGAAAGCTGATTGAAAATGTACTACTTAAGTTATGCTAATTTAAGAATTAATCCAACCATAATAATCACTTTTGTTCAAAGGCATTTTTTTCTTTAAATATCTTATACCTGAAATTAGGCAGCCACTTTTATTTTATGACTTAATTCTGCAGATGTGGTAAACATTGTTTTGCTACTTTTACCAAATCTTTTAACATGAATGAGTTTCTCCTTCTTCAAACATCCTACCTCATTTTTATTTTTAATAAAAAATATATGACTATTAGTTGTATCACAATTATGCTAATAGACTTTTAAAATGGGCCTTAAGGGAGACATAAAGGAAATGGCAGAACTAGAGACGAAATGCAAAGGCCCTGTGGCTATGAACTCCATGTCAGCACAGAAAAGTCAACCCCCAGTCTTCTTCTATAAACCAGGCTGGAGTCAGGTCACCTACAGCAATGGAAGGTGATGTTATTTTGTGGAGGATACTAGCATAAGGGTTATGTTCCCAAATGTACTTTTTCCTAAAATAGTTTGACACAAGGAATATAGGCTACAGGAAGTTCTGAGCGGAAAATGACACATCTAACAATATCTTTCTCAAGTAGAACAGGTCCTACTATGTGCACTCATGTAATGCAACATAATTAACAACCAGAGTGCTTTCAACCATGAAGAAAATGGCAGTGGTACCCCGGAAGCAAATAGGAAAAGAGAAATCCAGTTACATCAGAATTTGTGAAAACACTTTAAATGATAACAAACCTAATTTTCTCAAGTTGAATCCAGTCTGCAGTATTGTTCTTGGCATAGGACACGATGATGCTGGGGTCTGAGTAACTAAAGCGACATGAACCTGACCCTGGAACCGGCAAAAAAAAAAAAATAAAAAAATTAAAAAAACAACAAGGATAAATTTCAAAAATAAAAACAGTATAATTACACATTATCTTTCCTGATAAATATTTTTGATAATTTTCTAAAGATTTAGATATGTATTTCTGTCCTTTTCAACTATGCTTCTATTTCCTGTAATTTGTTCTCATAATAATTATTTGATAAATAAGCTTAGGAACCAGAAAGAAGGTAAAAAAGATAACTTGCAAATTTCTTTAGATACACGAACAAGAAATATCTAAATATTATAGAATGACTAAGTAATGTGATTATTGCTCTTGAAAGTTAATATCATTTAACGTAAATGATACACAGGTCTTTAAATTGAGGAACAAAACCACCATTCTCTTTCTGGGTTGCATATTGTGTAAATTATGACACAGTATATGAGAAACTAACATAGAAAGTTCAAGTGCTACATGAATGAAAACTGATATTACTCTGTGATAAACCAACAATAAACATTTTAAAGAGAGATATTATCTCCCACTGTGAATATTTGGTGATTATTTCTCATTATTTTCAATATTAGAAATATGAATAAGGAAGTTTTAATACTGCTCAAGAATTTGTTTTTATTTGTTCAATGAATTGATAAAATAAAAAACAGTGTGACTACAATGTCAGAGGTCTCAGAAAAACTTAAAATAGAAACATTTGCTGGGAGTTTCTTGTAACTAATGCAACAGAATTTTTGGTGTTACATTAAAAATAAATGTAAACCCAAAGTGAACACAAAGAAAAAGCAATCGTGTGATTTGTGTTTAACTTTTACCCATCTGCCAGAGGAGCCTCAGTTGAGCACCTGTTAGCTGTTCTACATTGCAGGGTTCAGGGTTCAGGGTTCCACACTTTCACCAGATTCATTTATTTCAATGGTATTTAATGCAAAATTGGCAAGTGTCCTATTGCCAGGTTGGCATGTGCTAAAACGCCAAACAGCAGTGTTTCTAGATTCATTCTCATAGCTGCAAAGCAGGTGAAAAGGCATGAAAGAAAGGGGTATTAAAAGAAAAGCCACACAGCAATACTGATCCCACATGGAAATCCACCTTATGCCATGGTAATCACTGCTAAATTCTACCTTCCAAGAGCAGCTGCTTAAAATAAATATCAAACTGTGCGGCTGGAAATGAAAACAAGGAGGATTTATGGGACAAACTTCAACACAAACAAGAATGAGGCCTGGCAGAGAATCTGTTATTTCACAGGAAAGTTCAAATTAGCCGAAATTTATTTATGTGCTTTCTTTATTTATGGCTTATACACCCTAAGTACTTAAAAGCAAATGTATGAAGCAAGTCTTTGAAAAAGGATAGAACTAATGATAATCAAAAATGTTCCTTAGAGAATGCAATTTGTTGCAAATTATTTATAAATTGGGAAGAGAAAAGGAAAGCTGATATGTATCAAAATTTGTATGTCAAATATAGCCTGATGACACATATGACTTTTCCTATGGATTTTCCCTATATTACCATCTTAATATTTCAAAATGAAATTTATATTGTAACTATAAAACAAAAAGGCATTTGGCAGGTGACTTACTTTTCCTCTGCCACCTACTCATTAATTTTTTCATATTTAAAACATTAATAGTTTTGAATCTATCTCTTTGTTGTTGCCAAGATCCTCATTAGCTCTTGCCAGGTCTCTGCAACTGTGATTAGTTGCTTTCGCCATAACCAGCCTCACCTGTCCTCACCCAGTACCCTGCTGCCAAGCTCTTTCTACAATCAAATTGAATCTTAGTACCTCCTTATTTCTAATCCTTCAATAATTTCTCAACCCCTTCAGGATACAGCTGCACTGCTACTGCCAGAGTGGTAAAAGAACGCAGCTCCTAGGTATGGAATTTGTATTTCGAGGAGAACTGGCTGTTAGAGGGTTCCTACACAAAAAGATAACCAAAGAGGCAAAGGGACTCTAATAGAAGGGTGGGCACCTGGAAAACCATGACTGGGTTTGGAGCGCAAACAGCCAGTCAGGAGGGAGGCACTGCCCATGCTAAAGGCACTGAGGTGGTAGGTTGCCATCTGGAAGAAGCATCCCCAGGAGCAGCACTCAACTCTGGATATCAGCCTCACCCAGAGGCCACTCACAAACTAGCTTTCCAAATGGCACCAGTCCAATAGCTAAGTGATTCCCCATTCCCAGAGTGTAGCTGCATAACTGTATTTTTCCTCCCATAAACCCTTCCAAATCGCAATCCCACTGCCACATGAATTACAATCAGCAGAGTAATATTTGTCATTGCCCAGATTAAACATGGTTGCTTAACTCTGTCTTAGGGAGAGGGGGACAGAGTTAGTCATTGTTCACTCCTTTCTTGTGTGCCCAGGTGCCTAGTGCCACTCCCAATGCCCAGAACCAGACACTGTGTACAGAACTATCACATTCCTCAGGGAACCTCTGATGGAACAATGAGACAATTACAAGCAGGCTCCACCTGTAACAGCCTTCTTTATTTCCCTTCTTTTTTTTTTTTTTTTGAAAGAGAGAGAGAGGGAGAGAGAGAGAGAGAATTTTAATTATTTATTTTTTAGTTTTCGGCGGACACAATATCTTTGTTTGTATGTGGTACTGAGGATTGAACCCGGGCCGCATGCCTGCCAGGCAAGCGCGCTACTGCTTGAGCCACATCCCCAGCACTTTATTTCCCTTCTTAAAGCAAAAATGTTTACTTGCCAAATCTGAAATATAAACCCAGGAAGGAAAGACACCTTGAATGTCAAAGGCAAAATATACTCTCATGTGCAGTTCCATTTCCTCTCCTCCAGATCACTTTCAATGTAACACTTCACTCTAAAGTAGCAATTTTACTAGGATTTAAGGAATTGTCAGTGGAGGAAGGAAATTACGAATCATAGTTAATGGAGTATGGTCTGAGAGGCGCTGATGTACCTAAAACTGGTCTAAAAATTCAAGCATTTCCCTTGTTTTTTTTCAGGCAAATGAGGAAAGTCCATATACTTTCATTTTATCCCACAAGAAGGGTATAAAGTGGTTAAGGATTCAAGGTATTCATAAATAAAATCAGTAAGCTTCTAGAGTTTACTGAGGACACCACACAGTCTGAGAAAGCTGGCTCCCATCAGTGCAGCACACAGATAATCAATGCATCCAGCAGTTTTGGGGAGGACAGCAGATTTTGTGTGGAATGTACATTATCAGTGTTCTTTCTGATTAATCTTGGTTATCAATTCTTGATTTCAAATCAGCTAATATATATTGATAAATGATAAACCATCATTTATAGTGACTGTCATTTACAGTATTACTTAGTTAACCCTGTCGTATATGATGATAGATATTTTCATCAACATATCTGGTTTATTATTATCTTACAGTTTGTCCTACTACAATATTAAAACAAGCCATTTCCACTCCTGTACTGAGGTAGATGTCTACACAAGACCTCAAACAGTCTTTCAGCAAAAAACTCTTCCTTCCTCATGGATGGTATCCTGCAGTTGTACTACTGAATTTGTGTCTATAAATCTGTGCTTTTTGAATAACTTGCTTAGTAATATCAAATACAATACTAGGTCATCATTACAATTTCTTAGCATTGTAGTGTAAAATCAATGGTTAAGTTGATTCTTGTTAAGTTTATATATATATATATATATATATATATATATATATATATATATATATATATATATTTTTTTTTTAAGAAAACATGCAGATAACAATGGCTTTATTTTTTTACCCATTTATCTACATTTACCAGATTCTGTCCACCAATATCAATATTTTCTGCCTTTATCCTGTTACAGGGGACTTATTCCTCTTATCTAATTTGAAACTTTGTACCCTTTGACTAATGTCTCTGTTTACCCCATCTCTGTTACTCCCTAGTGAACTTTTAATGCCCATCTTCTCTCTTAACTACATTGCCCCCTTTGGAGATCTTACCAACTTTCAAGGCTTTTAATAACATCTATAACAGGTATTATGTCTCCCGTGAAATTTACACTTCAGATCCAAATGCTACTGGACATCTGGCAATTAGTAAGTTAAAACTAGACCTATTGGTTTTCCACTCCTGGCCCAAATATGTTGTCTTTTCATTTCAAATAAGACCACTCTAAGAGGTGCAATTAAACCTATAAGCAATCAAACAAAAACCTAAGATGCTTTTATGTTTAGAAAGAACTCTAAAAACGTTGCCACTTTTTATATAACTGCTTCTCTGTATTGTAATGTGACAGATTAATGAGAAAATCTTTAGTGGTAGATGATTTTTCTAACATATCTTATTGTCTTAAACATATCTGATTTATTTTTTTCTAATATAAGAGAAGGTTACATGATAAAAAGTGCTTATCAGTAGTACTTATCATTCTATGATTTTTTTTTACTTCACTTTTTAGAGTAAAAATTACCTTTGACATAAGATATGGCCCAGCAGGGCAGTGTGTATGGATTGGAGACAGGTGCCAGGCTTACATTTGGGATTTGACACTTCTTAGCTGTGTTATCTTGGGCAAATCACTTACTCTTTCTGTGGCCCAGTTTCCACATCTGTAAAATGTTGAGAAATAATGACAATCACTTCATAGAACTGTTGTGAAGATTAAGGAGTTAACACATGAACAGAGTCCAGAAAACTGTTCTTGTCCTAGTTAATATATTTTAGCTATGATTCAGTATTTTAAATTTCATTTATCTTTAAAAACAAAGAGGAATTTATTCAGGAACTAAGTATTAATTAATGCTCATCAAATAATTTCATTACATTTTTTCCCTATAGTTTCTTTCTCCTTCTCTTATAGTCTTCCTCTGTGTTTAAATTAATTAGTCTAGCAGGGTGTTTTGATTCCTTGCTTATTATTTTTGGTTTGTCTATTACAGATTTTTGCTTTGTGGTTACCACAAGGCTTACAAAAACACCTTTTGATTATAACAAGCTATTCTGAAATGATAGCATCTTAACATGATCATAAATATAAGAACAAACAAACAACAAAGAACAAGAGAAAATGTTAATTGTAATAGAAGTCCCATAGACTGGGCACTGGAGCTGTTCCAGAAACTCCTTTCATGGGCTGGCCTGGGGGTTGTTAGGATTTGCCCAGTGTTAGTTGTCACTAGCCTGGCACTACTACCAGGACAAAGTCTTGTTTCTATTATCCTGTACTCCCCATAGTTAATGGGGTTTTGTATCATGGTAGGCTGCCCACAGTTGGGTAGTGAAGGCAATCCCTTGGCCATCGAGGCTGATGTTAAGCTGGGTCACACCTGAGTCTCACATCTGCAAGAACCTGAAGAGTCTCAGGGGTGCAATAGGGACCAGGCCACAACAGGCAGTGATACCTGGTCTGTCCCACTGGGGCACCAGTCTCTGCCTGGTACTGGGGCAGTTCTAGAGCCCTGTCAGCAAGAACTGACCTGGTAATAGCTGTGTTGCCCCAAGGTTTGTGGAGAGATGGTGGAAATAGTCCCTTGGTCACCAAAGATGATCCTAAACCAGGTTGTGCCTGAGTCTCAAAGCTGAAGTGGCCTCCATAGTCTTGGGAGGAGGGAGGGTGTGCCAAGGCCCTCTCCAGGGCTGGAACTGACACAGCTGAAACTGGAATCTGTCCCACCAGTGCACAGTTCTCTCTGCCTGATGCTGGGGCAGGTCTAGAGGCTTTGCCTTTGAGCTTTGACTTGTACATAGGGTCTTCAGTTTCCAGCATACCTGGCATAGGAACTTCAAGACAAAACCCTGTGCTAATTTTCCTGCCTTTTACCCCAATGGATGGAGTCTTACTCCCTGCTCTGAGCTGAGGATGGAGACTGTCAGCCACCTGCCCCATGCAGATCCGGCAGCAAGGTTCTTGGGTATTAGCTTGACAAGAGGAGTCATGGGGCTTTGCCCAGCAGTAAGTTTCATGGTGGTAGGCCTGGAACTAGGTTTCAAGCTTAGTTTTCTCTCCTTCCCCTAAGTTGGAGGCTCTTCTCCCCATGTTGAGCTACTTGGAGTTGCCAAGCATCTCTTTCCTTCCTTGTTTTGTTATTCTAAAAGCAGGCACTGTGGCTTCACCTAATTTCCTCAGCTTTGTGAAGGTAGTTTGGTGTGTGAATAGCTGATCAACTTGGTGTGTTTGTGGAGAGACAATGACCAGAGGATCTTACTCAGCTGCCATCTTGCTCCATCTCTGATAAACAACCCTGTAATTCCTTGTGCTTTAGGCAAATTCCCTACTCTTTAGAGGCAATGCTATAAATTCAATAAGGAAACACAAGATGAGACTCTAGTGAGTAGCCTACCTGTTTGTTACCTATTTGCTAGTAAATGTGTTAGTGGGGGATAAAAGGAGTCTACTTGTTAAAAAAAAAAAGTCATGTGTAGAATAGAATAGAGACATATTTTGTAAGGTCTACACAATTGCTAGAGTGGAATGAAAATTTGATTTTTGCAGTTCCTGGCATCCAAAGAAAACAGAAAAATATGATGAGTTAGAATTTTAATAGTACCCATCAAGAAAAAAAAGCCAGTAACTCAAGAGAATGAATACAGGTATGCACTACTGTATGTATACCTATAAATAGGTAGGTACTACTATATTCACACCTATAAATAGGTATGTACTACTGAATGCATTCACCCCCTAAGAAAACTAAGGTAAAGAGGAAAAGAAATCTACGTAGGGCTGTACATACCCAAAAGGGATTCAGAACTGGACAGACCAAAACCTATGCTTTCAACTATTTCACTGTTCATTCAGGTGCACAAAGCACCCAATCTTCTTTATTTCTTTTGCTTTTCTTTTAAATAGTGCTATATTCTCACATGATCAGAATATATTGAGACAGGCTTCTGTGTTTCTACTTCTACTCAGGCTCATGGCGTATGGCCATAATGGCCTTTATCTTGATAAAGAGAGCAAAACCTGAAGAACTGGATGGTCTTTAAATACCCAGCTAGTCATCATCTCAGCTCTCTGGTGTCACCACAGGCGGAGACCACAGTGAAACTATACCAAGAAGATACCATGTTCACTTGAGCATCACTTCCTCTGTAAATTCCCAGTCCATTCTTCTCCCTTCCCTGTCCCCATAGCCAGTCACCTGATCCTGAATATTTCTGTAACATTCCTTTAGTCCACCATCACCTCCTTAGACCATCTCTTCCCTAGATCAATGTGATAACCTCCTAACTGGATTCAGAACAAATTAACAAAAGGTTAAACTTCTAAAGCTATTTCCATATAAGTCATATGCTTAAAAATCTATGAAAAGTTGGGTTGGGATTGTGACTCAGTGGTAGATCACTTGCGTAGCATGAGTGAGGCACTGGGTTCAATTCTCAGTACCACATATAAATAAATAAACAAAAAAAAAACCAATAAATAAAATGTCCATCAACAATAACAAAAAAATTCTTTAAAAAAATCTATGAAAAGCTATTTTAAAAAATAGTTGCATTCCAAAAACAATTATGTGAAAAGTGTTAATCTGCTATGGCATTACAATCAGGGTTAAGTTTATGAATCCAAGTTAATCCACATTTGTAACCTAATTAACAAATTATATTAATGACTTACAAATTTATATCTGAAATAAGTATTTTATCATAAAGAAATAATTAAGTTTTATAAATACAAAACAGTAGTCAGTACTTCTTATTAAAAATGAGGAAATAAAAAGAGAGGCAAACATTATTTCAATATGGTTGTTTTCTTTCACTGTTAGAGAGATTCAACATTACAACTCTATAAAAATTTTTATTGTAAACTTGGTTTTATCTATAAACCACTTTACTGAGCTTAAAATTACAACTGAAATAGCTATTAACTTCAACCTCTGGTTCTATTTTAATAGTACTGTACCTAGTATAATGTAGAAAAAATGGAAAAGTAACTTTCTACTTTTGTTATAGAAAGCTCAGGCATGATGATTGATCAACCAATCAATCAATCAATGAGTCAATCATCTATGAAAAGTACATTTAATGCCAGGGCTATGAGTGAACTCAAAAGTCTAGTTACTTTCTTCTGGTTCAGTCTCACTTCTCTTGACTTCAGCTGTCATTCAAGGAAAGCTAGGAAAACCAGACCTAGAAGAGCCCTTTCCTACTTGAGAAGTAAAGCACAAGGCTCCTTCTGCTGGGCTTACTCTCCTGTATGGTTCAGGCCTCTGCTCAATGGTTACACGCTCAGGGGCCTTACCCAGCCATCTTTAATAAAACGCTGCCCAAATCCCTCAATGTTCCCTGATTCATTTTCTTCATTCCCTTTATTACTCCCTGACATATTCATTTGTTGATGGCTGCCTCTGTTCACTAGAACCTCAGCTCTGCCAAAGCAAGGATTTTATTTTGCAAATCCTGTTTTCTAAGTACCTTGAAAACTGCTCATGCAGAAAAGGAGCTCAATGAACTGCTAAGTGTCGATTTAGTCAGTTAAACTCTAGGAAGACGGTCTTTTGGAAATACACAAATAGCACTGTTGTTATTAATATCTGGCTCATTTTCAGCCCCTCTTTCCTGCAGGATAGGGAGGTGTGATGGACAGCCTCTGTCTACTAGCATGGTAACCGACGCTCTTCTCAGAAAAGCCAGAGGGGCAGCACATTTGCTTCTTTCACACCAACCCTGAGGACTGTCTGGATCACAATGTCACATGGTTCCACTGATGTTGCATTTGTTTCTCTGTTTAATATCTTTCTCTGGTGATAAAATAAGCTACAAGTATAAATTAAGTGCAGTTGTTTAAATAAAGCTATGGCAACTACTTTCATATTTCTTGTGGGGGCTGCCTTAACTAAAACAGACAACATAATAACCATGTTTTCCAACAAAATGCATTCCTCGGTAACCTGTCATCCTGCTCCAGCACTTAGGACACAGTGGGAAGTCATTAAAAAGATCATGAAGATGAACACTCTTATTTTACAAATGAGTTGCCAGGGGTGGAAACAGGCTCCACCACTCACACAGGGTTATGTGGATAGTTCAATTGGCAGATTCCCAGCCCAGGGCTTTTTCTCTCTCTGCATTTATACCAACCACAAAAGTTGTTTGTCAATGTATCTGAGTAATAAAATCTCATGCTACAGATTATTCTGCAAATTATTTTTTTGAAATCTCTAACTTCAAATACCTGTGCTGAATGAGAAGCATTATTGTACATTCATGATGATTACTTATTACAAATCAGAACATTAAATGCAGCAGTATATAGAAATATCCATGGTCCTTATATGATAATAAAATAGGCAAAAGCAATGGCATATTAAATAAAGGAAAGGTATTAGGATGTGCTTGAAATTTGAGAGGGAAAATTGAGACAACTTGAAGGAGGGTCTGAACAAAGTAAGGATGTGATAATAAGTTTATTGTCAGAATGTAAACATATGTATTAATGCAACAAATATGAACTCAGTGCTCTGTTCCAACACGGTTAGTGTAGACAGAAGCCAATTTATGATGAAGTTGATGGAGGTTAAGCTTTTTGGGGCTTACTCGTATGAGCACTTTCCAAGGCCCTGGGGATAGTCTAGCAATGTATTCGCCTGATTATGTTTTATAATATGTGCAGTTGGTTAAGGTACTGTCATGGCTCTGCTCCCTCATGCCTTTCCCCTCACATCAGGCAATACAGACATGGTCATGGCTGCTTTAGGGATTCAGCTAAGGAAAGGCTGAACTGGAGATCCATTTATTTTGGATTGATGTGACATGACTCTGTAGCTCACAACATGGAAAGAGCTACTAGAAACTCCTACCGCCCACTGTGCTGACGCACCCAGTGTCATGACTCAAAGACAATGACACACTGTTTAGTGAGTGACGTCAATTGAAAGAGCAGTTTAGTTAGTCACTACACAAGGAAAGTCAAAACACTCTGATTTTTAAATAAGACTGAAATTTTTCCAATTTGACAATGCTCCCCAAAATCTAAATTATATTATCAATGAGGAATTGGATGGCAAAATATTAAACAAAGAAAATTAAACATAGAAAACAAATCACAAGTTTTCTATTCTTTCTGCAGAAAATATTCCAAAATTATTGTCATATGGAGAAACAGTTTAAGAATCTACAGAAGAAAAAATGTAAGAAAAAAAATTATAGGACATTTTAGGCCATTAATAAAGATGTTTTATTTCTTGATTTTGTGATGTTTATGCTATTTCCAAACTTTCTTAAAAATCTGTAAGTGAACTCAGGAGCTGGAGTAGTTCATTCACCCTGAAATTCTTCCTTGGTCTCTCTCTGCTTCCTGATCATCTTGTGAGCTGCTTCCCTCCACCACACTCTCCCACCATGATGTTCTGCCTCACCTTGAGCCTGAGGAATGGAGCCTGTTGTCTATGGATTGAGACCTCTGAAATTGTGAGCCCCCTAATCAACTTTTCCTCCTCTAAAATTGTTCTGGTCAAATCTTTTAGTCACAGCAGTGAAAAAACTGACTAAAACAGAGTGTTGGTGATGAACCTGAATAAAACCTGCACTGACTCTCATGAACCGCAGGGGTTCAACAAAAGCTGGAAAGGACCTATAACTCCCAGGACTGCTTCTAGATACTTCTGAGCACTGTTGGCTGGGAGAGTGTACTACAAAGCTCTAAGAGTTGATGCATAAGCAGGTGAAAAAGTAGCAATTATGTGTTAAACAACTGAAGACCAGTGTAGGTATGTCAAAAACCTATTCTGTGTATGAAACCTTATTTGCCATAATATATTTGTATGGAGAAGTTTGCAAATTCCTCCTAGAGGAGCTAGGAGTGTAGATGAGTGGTAGAGAACTCAACTAGCATGTATGAGGCCCTGGGTTCATATTGAACTCTGGAATTACATATTAGGGATTCTGAATCTGTATCCCTAATAGTCCCCTCTATTCCTTTTTACTTTTGGAGTAGAGGGGACTGTGGAGGCAGGAGGGGGCGGGGGGGGGAGAAACAAATACCTCCTAGAACTAGGAAGTTTTAAAAATCTACAGACTTCTTTCTTAGGTGGTTGACATAAAAATAAATTACTTTAAAAATAGCTTGATTTGGTATAAAATCAAGTCCATTTAAAAATAGAAATATTAATAACTTCTGAACTTGAATTCCAGAATTCAAATAATCTACTTAATTCGCAGATTTCATAAAGGTAATATGGTGCATATGCCATAAATTATGCTGTACTCCCAGCAAATGTGGACAACTCCCTAATCAAGCACATCAATGTTTCCGTAGTGAAATGCATGAAGATCCATACAGGTGGTAGAAAAAAGGATTAATATAGGTTTAACTCATTACAAGTTAGGTCTTGCTGTCAAATGAATTCACATAATGTCAGACTTTGCTATCACATAAGTTGAAAAAAAAAAGGCTTCTGGTTTTTCTGAGTTCTTTTGTACTCTGGAATTACATATTAGGGATTCTGAATCTGAATCCCTAATAGTCCCCTCTATTCCTTTTTACTTTTGGAGTAGAAGAATAAATCAATTGGTGTTTAGTCTCTTAAGGCCTGGGTATTTTATTTTTATTTTTTATTTTTTGGTTATGTCCCTTTCCAGTAATCCCAGGACTTTCCAAAGTAAATCAGAGCAGCACACAATAGAAGGAGCTATTGTCCTCTTGGGGACTGGTAGTGGTTGCTGTGAGTAGCCTCTTTCCCTAAAGTTCTGCCTTAAAAACAATCTGCTTCTCCAAATGAAGCACAAAGCCACAGGAGGAGGAGAGAAGTGATCTCACCGAATTGATAGATGGGGAAGAACACTGCCAGAAATCATGCCTCCAGATAGCATAACGGGGCCCATAAATACCACAGGCTCAAGGAGTGTCTGCACAGAAGCCTGTGGAGGATTCTTGTAGCAGGAGTGCTCTTGCTGCCATCATTCAACCCTCAGACCTTAGAGACTAGCAGGTCTAGGAGCTGCATGTAAACAGCAGCATTTGATATAGAAACATCATAAAGTTTTAGAATGGATGCAATCTGGTTGTTCACAACTCCTTGCTATGACTGGAGCAAATCTTAGCAAGATCAACACACCCCTTCATCTTTTCAAGATAGATAAAGGGAGGACAAGACCATTAACCCAAGGTTATAGTGAGTAGAATGCAAAAGAGATGGAAAGAGAACTTAGTGGGGGTGGGGTGGAGTGGAGTTAGAAAACTAAACACTAGGGCTGGGAATGTGCTCAGTGGCAGAGCATCCGGGTTCTATCCCAGTTCTGAAAGAATAAATAAATAAATAGCTAAACACTATCACTCCCAGGAGATTTTACACATTACTCTAAGTTAGGGTGAAAAATATAAATACTGTGATGAGCAACACAAAGATAATAGCATAACAAGCAGTTCCTGAAATGTTTTTTGTTTGCTTGTTTTTGTTTTGTTTTTGCTAAGGTTGATTTGATTTTTGTGGCCAATACTATTCTCTAGGGAGAACTGGAGAGGCTACTCTCACTATACCCCCAAATCATCAAGGAACACAGTAAAAGATTATTTGCAATTTTGCAATTCTTCAAAAAAAATTCTGCCCCAGTCAAGACCATTATTATCCAGAGGATCAATATTTTGATAATTTCTATCAATGTCTGCTCAAATATTTCACTGGGAGCAGTTGTACATATTTATTTTTCCTATAATAACAACAATGTAGAACCATGATTATATAACACTTAGATTCTTATTTCCTTCTTTACTGAGTCTGTCAGGAAAATCCTAAAACCATTAGTTCACTTGGAATATGGCATCAAATCAATCTATTGTAAATAAAGTAACATCTTGAACATATGGGAAGTTTAGAAGTATGAACTAATGAAGATAACCCAAAATATGACTTCCAGTTTTAAGCATACAATGCTTAAATTTCCAAGATAGTTGGTTTAATAACAATTCTTAGTTTTCAAGTTTATTTTATTCTTTTCATACTATACAAAATCTATACTATTTAAATTTTATGTATTCATGCAGATTGTTTTATAATGTAGCTTATCTCCATCAATTTCCATTAGTTCATAAATTATATAAAAATGTAATTCGGTTTGTTCTCTAGTAGTGATCTATCTTCTTGCCTTAACACTGTTCAAAGCAATATATTTTTATTACTTTTATCTTACTGTGTGTCAATCATCTACAGAGTACTTTAGAGTTCAAGGCAAAGGGAAAAAAAAAATCTACCTGGAAAGATGAGAACTTGGTCCTAAATAGGCTATTTTACCATTTCTCAAATCATGGGTAAAATGAATGCATGAAGAATAGCTACATATGAAAAGCTGTTCTTGGCTGGGCCAACAGTCTCTCCCAGCTCCTGGGAGGCATGACCTTGGCTGCTGTTCCCTGTGCCTGATGGGGCGTACACAACCTACCATGCTTGGTGGCTTCTGGCTGTCCTGCAATACAGATTTGATCTGGTGTGCGGTGCCTTGGTTACATTCAGGGGCCTTGGCTAAAGAGGGAGCAGTTTGATTCATGGGTAAAAAGTCAGGCAGGAAAAAAAAATGGTTACTGTATCAGATAATGCTTTGTGGCAGCCCAGGCAGGAAGTGTCCTGGGGCTTCTCAGTCCCCAATGACATGAATGGGAATTGTGACTGAAAAGAGCCTACAGATACTACTTTAATTAAAAACTGTTCCATTCTACACTTGAGGAAATCTTCAAATTTCTCTTGGATCTGTCAAGAACAAACAAATTCAATTTTGGTAAAGTATGATCACTAAAGTTGAGATAAATCATTATTTTATTAATATAAATTACTAATTTAGAGAAATGATAGGTCTAAAATCTTTGGTCATTCCAAATTAGCAATTAGACAACTATTTAAATATGGACATCTAGAGTTATGTCTGTATCTCTGTCTTGCTTACTAAAAGTGCCCCTGGGGGAATTTAGCATGTTTGCAACTCAGGAAGCATTTTTGAAGGACAGTGTTGTAAGAGGGGCTGTTATGTGGAAGAAAAGTTTCCATTTTAGGTTATCTACTATCAACTGACATGAAGGAGAAGAGAGGTCAAGTAAAGTGGAATAAAATGAATGTGTCCTCAAAAAAAATTCTGTATTGGTACTAAAAACATGCTTTCTTTAAACTTGAAAGAACTCTTTCATAAACTGTAGAACAGCCAGGTTTTGAAAGCAACTGTTCTTCACCTTCTGTTTTATATTGGTTTATTTTAAAAATGAAGCTACTAAAGAGTAATATTTCTGTTTTGACTGACTTTATTAGCAAAGAGACTATTCGATTTGCAAACCCCTTTTCTGCAGAAATGTAACACTGTGTGATTTACTGTACTTAATATTTTTGTCCCCTTAGTCACTTTTCTGGCTGAAATGCTCAAACCTCATTAGGGACGTCTTCCCGTTTATAACAGATGGACAATGACCACAGGATATAAAATGAACAGCTGTCCTCCTCCTCTTTGTGCCTTTCTTTACTCCACTCCTAACCCTGTTCCCTCACTTCCAAAATATTTGTATTTCTTCACTGCCATTATTATTCCTATCACAAGGAAGAGAGAAATCAATTCTCTTCCAATTTACGGAATGCCAAGTCATCTTCCAACAACTTTGAGGTGCCCACTCTTTGCAAGCTGCTTTCTAGAGCCATGCTGGGGAAAACAGGGAAGAAAAATGTAGAATGTGTCAGGTTTTGCCAAGTTGCCTGCCAGGCAGGCCTCCTTTCCCCCAGGGCCCACAAAACCTATGCCTGAGTGCTCAAGCCTGCCCCAGGTTTTAGAATGCCTAATCCCCACTCAGGCAGCAAGTGTTAAGCACCTTGTCTGCTCCACCCAAGCTCTACCATCCTTGCTGCCCTCTGGCTCTGAACTTGTCCCCAGTTCTTAGAATGACCCTTGCCTAATTCTTCCTGCAGGGTGCCATCCCCCAAACCTTCACTCTGTGTGGACCTTCTTGGGATGGTACCATGCCTGCTCTTGTCAGACTCCCTCCTAAATGACAAAGCCCTGCCTCTGGACCTCCCTCTTATCTGGACTTCCAATAAGCTGCACCTTGTCCTGTATGCTCTGCATCCCTTAATTATCATCGAGGTTTACTGCCTTACTTGTTTTCTTCTCACACATAGACTCCCCCACTTATTTGATAATGTATTTTCCCAAGTTTTATTTTGTTTTTAATTGACACATAATAAATGTACATGTTTATGGAGTACATTTTGATACAATTATGCGTCATGCAATGATCCTCATAATAAATTTCTTGAAAGTTGGGGCATTGCCTTTGGGTTTGCTTTCCATACAGGGAAAAGTGGATTGTTTTGTTATATATAATACACTTCCTAATACCATATTATATATAATACACTTCCTAATATCATGTTATATATAATACACTTCCTAAAGATCTGTGTGATGGAAAGGTCCCTGATTAATTAAAAAGAAAGTGGAAATCGCTTCTAGTGTTGCCCAAGGGTTTCATTCAGCATACTCCCTTGCCTCAATGGGTAAGTACTGAGCACCAGTGTGGAAGAGCACAGTAACCTATGAATTTAATTCAATTTGATTTATATTTACTTAGTTCTAATTGGGAGCAAAATTCTGCTTTACATACAAAGAGGGATGCATGTACATCCTTTAGCCTTCAAAGAATATATAAGCTATAAAGGGTGAATGTGGATGCATGGAAATGGCCAACACATAAATCAAAGCAGAATGAAGTAGGTGTCTTAAAATAGATTCAGAGGTGGTGAGGGTTTAGAGACATCAGGCTGGGGCAATGAGATGAGTTTTCATGAAGGAGTGGCATTAGGGAGACAATTTGGTCTACACAGATGATTGATTTCTTCTCAATCTGTATTTCATTGCTGTATCCCTTCTTCTAGAACAGCCCCTAATAAATCCTAGCAGAAAATATTTATGAACAAACTACTGATATTTATTTTTTAAGTATCATCAGGTGAGCCACAAATTGAATATTTCAAGAGAAAGGGAGTAAATCTACTTTCAAACTGTCCACACAACGACTTTCAAATTATCAGTTCAAATAATTTGAAAGCACTTAACAATTAATTTAAAACAATTTTCCAGAACCTATGCTTAGTAGAATTTTATAGCATTTCAGAAAATTCCCTTTTATTACTTTAAATGAGATTTGATTCTTTGGGGTAAAGTGGATTTGAAATATATATATATATATATATATATATATATATATATAATATATTATATATATATTATATATTATATATATTATATATATATATTTCAAATTATATATATTTCAAATCCACAATATATGTGTGTGTGTGTGTGTATTTTTTTTTCCTTTTTTTTTCATTTAAATTCATCTTTTATTCCATGGAAAGTATTAGGTCAACCCTGGTCTGAAGAGGCAGGATACACTAAATTATAATGAGTTTCACATCTTTCTCTCTTTTTTTTTTTTTTTTGTGGTGCTGGGGATTGAACCCAGGGCCTAGTGTATGCAAGGCAAGCACTCTACTAACTGAGCTATAGCCCCAGCCCCATAATCTATCTACTTACTAAATTTAGATGACAGGAATTCCACATATAACTATTTCAGATTTTTCCTATGTTAATATAGATCTTTGAAGATCTAAAAATCAACTCTTAAATCTTATTTTAATATATTTTATATCTAAGACTCTTATACTCAAATAAGAAGTGTATTTAACCTCATAAAGCATAGACATTAATTTGGTCATTAACATTTTCTGAACTTCTGTTTTTTATTTATATTTGTTTCAAGCTCATGCCACCAGAGATTTGGTTAATCTGATATAGGTTCCATGTTTCAGAAGAGGTTTTACTATTTCATAATAAATTCCCGAAGGTCTTATTTACCAAGGAGAGTGACTCTTGGAGAAAATGAGAATCTAATTTGAAATATACTTCAATAAGTTCTCAGAGGAAATGAACAATAATTCATACTGCAGTGTACAAGGCTTGATTTCTCCTCCCCCTGAATTACCTGCTCTAAAAGAGTTGAGAGATCTTCTCTACCAAATCAAGTTCTGAGTAATTAATATGTTTATGAATTAGGCTCAAAGGAAAAAGAAACTGTTTCTCTTATGTTGCATAAGGTATAAGAGTATAAAATCTCTTAAAAGTGGATTTTATTCCTTTTATCTATTTCAGAAAAAAAAATCCAGGTCTTTCTTTTACACAAAAATCTTTTAATTTAGCTGAGACTACCTCTAAATATGTAATTTTCAAGTTTTAAGTTTTCAAATTATGCTCATACAAACTGAGTAAGCTCTCATTTATCTCAGAGTTTCTGTGGCACATACAGTATAGAAAGAGAACAATTCAGGCCTAAGAACACTTTTATATCTTAATGTATAAAGAGAAAGCATTTATGCTTTAACTCTCCTCTGTCTTAGAATGATAAAATCGAACAAAAAAGCAGTGAAACACACACACACACACACACACACACAACCCCCTCTCCCCATAAACACTCTCTAAAAATCCTTAGGATGTTTATAAGTAAAAGCGGCGGGGCGGGGGGAGATACTATTTCTACTAATTATAAACAAATAATAGATGCTGGTTATTTCAATAATTCCATATTGATGAACATATGGGCATGTATTTCTGTCTACCTGATTCACTAAAAATGGTTTATTGGTGATTCTCAGTTTCCTTCTGGGTCATCTTTTCCATTGTCTGGGGTTCTCAGATTGCCTCCCCATAGCTCACTTTTGTCATGAAATGTCTGTATCATACCAATTTAGCACTTGGCTTCATAGCATTATGATACCACTGTAATGGTCACTTGTCACTCTGGAAAAAAATATTTATAGCATCTACTTGTTGTGAGTCCTTGGGTTGGGGACTGAGGATATCATGATGGACAAGTCAGATCTGTCTCCCAAGCCACACTATTTGCTCTTCATAGTGCCTGTTTTCAAATGTTTTATCTTTTATGAATTCTGTTATTTTGAAGAAAGAGTTGGCAAAAGTGAATAAGCATATTACTTGGAAAATTTTTGTGGAGTGACTTGAGGCAGATTTATATCCAAGAAGTAACAGTCCACTCTTAATATTGCAAATATTTTTTCTTAAGATTTAATTTTATTATATTTCTATACTGTTACAGACAAAAAGAGGGCCCTTTTGCAGACCTCTATCAAATAAGTTAAACAAAGAACAAAATCATACCATTTTAAACAAGTTAAATGAGTTAAAAGCCCCACTTAGCCCTCTTATTAAATACATTAAAAGTCCCAGCTGACACAGATTAGCTCCTTAAACCCAATTTAATGTGACATGGTTTATAGCCACAAGGGCCAGTCTTTCTGGTCTAACAGGCACTTCTGTTCTCCTTCAGTAAGTTGGTTGTGTTCACTCCATCTCCTCCCCTGGAAAACCTTTCTGTTTTTTCAAGTGCTCAGGTTGTTGGCTTTCAGAGACATCTCTCACTAAGAAGCCTCCCTGAATTGTACCACCCTGCAGGACCTGATTGGGGCCTGGAACCCTGAGATCAGCACATACTCCCACCCATTTATGACCATCTGGCCCTGTCCAGAGAGTCCATGCTCTGTGCATATCTGGTGCCTTCTACTACACCAGTGCTGTAAAAAGTAATATAAAAATACTATCCTCTCACTTTTTTTTTCTTACTATGGTTGAATTAGCTGAAGAGAGTGCCAAATAAATTTTCAGTAAAATTCTATTAAATGAATTATTGCCACAAAGCACTATCAGCATTTCCGTTTGACCCAGAACCCTGCGTGGAAAAAAACAGAGTTTGGAGGCATCCATAAGATAATGGTTTGCAAGGGCATCTGCTAAAATTTTTCTTCTTATCCCAGAGGAAATCTAAAGGAAATGGGTAAATGCCCCTAAGGCTACAACCATAAATTCCACAAGTCAAATCTAATGGTTCAAGGGAGGTTTGTAGCAAATCAATGTCTCAGCATAGAAATGGATACAAGATCTTTCATTGGAATGGAAAAATGAAGAGTTCTTCTAAGAATACTTTAGGACACTTTTCAAGATGATTTAGCTATTGATAATCTGATAAACTTCAGCTTGCAAAAGTGGGTTTTCAGGATGCATTAACTTTAAAAATCACTTAAGATACTCTGTATGTGTGTTTACATTTATGTGTGTATGTATTTCTGTATATATACATACATGCATAATATATATGTAATATATACACACATATATAATATATATACTACATATATCTCTGTGTGCATATATGTGTGTGTATATAAAGAGTTGGGAGGTAACTGCTGCTAAACATTGGCATGATAGAGTTTATTAGAGATATCCCTTAATAATTCAAGCAATTTCTGTACACATATCTCTGAAGTACCTGGGTTTCTTTTCAATAATATTTGTCACATAATTGAAAATGGTTACAAGAGCAATATAAAAATATTAACACAGTTTTTTCAAGTGTGGTTAAATATGCCTAATTATGAATATAAGTCATCACTGAGGTCATAAATAATGATGGATTCCCCTATAAGTTACCTAATGTAACTTCTGAGTCATTGTATTATACAATGAACATTTAATATCTTAACTTCCTAAAGAAAGAGTGACACTGAAACTGATCATATTTAATCATGTTACTAATATAGATCTGGAGAATTCCAAAACACACAAAGAAGTATAACTGTCAACATGTAGGGTTTTTAAAAAATAATCCATGTAGTTTTTGAGATAAGCATAAATGAAATGACTATGAAACTGTGGTTGATATTTTTTTTTCTTGTAGAGATAAACAAGTTTATTAATTTGTCTCTTGAGAATTGAATTTGTTACCTTGACTTTTTATATTCTGCCATCATGCATAGAAACTTTAGGTTTATGTATAAAGTAATACCATTTTTGTTGAATGAAAAGGATTTGGTGAATATATTGTAGGAAAAGCCTAAAGAATATGAGGGCAAGATGCCCTTGTTTTCAAGAATTGCGGGAGTTCATAATCCACTTGAATCAAACCGTGTAATATGATGTATTAAGAACTATGTAATGTTATGAACGACCAATAAAAAAAAAAGGGTTCCTAAAGAGTAAAAAAGAGAAATTAGTGAAAGTAATCTCTAACTTTCCTTCCAAGTATAAATAAAATATTGGATGCAACAATTTAAAAAAAAATGTGGTTGATATTTTGATATTTGGTTGTCATGGGCTCAAAAAGTGTAGGGTGAATATACACATTTATAACATCTCTAGAATTTACGGGCATGCTCCCTTATACCTTCTAACACGAGTGGAATGAGATCCACAAAACCATTTCTGGAGAGTTCTGCTTACTATAATGTATATTTTCACCACCTTACATCATATAAAATACAACTAATGGTTTTTGGCTCTCAAGAATTTTTAGTCTCAAAATGCAGCAAGTAAATATCCCAATGAAATTTCTAAGCAATAATTTCTTTTCATTAAATATTTTGTTTCACTCTAAATAACATTAAAATTTCACTTTTGATCTTAAAACTGTTACCCCAAAAGAAAATTTGTAAATCTATTTTTAAGTTATAGATGGAGTGTTCTCTCTTTCGTCTATCTATTTATCTACCTTCTTTGAATTCCTCAATTCTTCCCATCTTTGAATCCAAGATTCAAATTCATGCTTTAAATAATGCAAGCTGGCCTGGTGCATTGCTGCTCTCTGGCTTGTGGGGAAATCAGGGGTTCTTGCTAGCATATGGGTCTAGTCCCAAGACCTTAGACTGGTGCTTTTCTGGCTTTGGAGTCTCAGGTACTAGCCCTGAATTCTCTAACTCCCTTTCCTGGCTCTTTTCATTAGCTCTTCTGTAATTGATATTGTAATTGGTGTGAATATAAGGTAAGGAAAAGAAAATCTATGTCAAATTAGCAGTATATACTTCACTGTTCACAAAAATAGACATTTTCCCCCTCTCTAACAAAGATAATTTAATTGGTGTTGGATCTTTTCTCCCATGAATAAAGTGCAATTACTAATGAATTGTGAGACATAGTTTAAAATGGATTCTCTCATTTTCTTTCATTGCTTACATATATTATCTGAAATTAATGTTTATTGTCTAACAAAAAGAATAAATACAATATAGATAAATTGGTATCCATTATTCAACTTATTTTTTTCTTAATAGCATCCTGAATTTAAACTATTTGTCCTGGTTAAGAGCCTCAAAGTTACCTGCCATGCTGTCCTTCAAATATTGTTTTTGTCATTTTACTACTTTAAAAACTGAACTTTATTTTTTCCTAAAAAAGTATTACATGTTCATTACAGAAAAGTTAGGATATATTGTTAACAGGCCAAAGCATTTATTTTCTTTCTTTCTTTTCCCCTGTGGACTTGGGGATTGAACCCAGGGCCTTGTGTGTGCTAGGCAAGCTCTCTACCATGGAGCTAGTAGATCATTCACTAATAGATCACAGAACTATTAGGAACTTCTCATAAAAACTCATAAAACTTTCTCATTGAAAACTAAAAATTTTTGTTTTGCTAACACTATTTTATGACCACATATAGATGTATGAATTGTCTGTAAATTTTTGAAGATAATATTATCAATGTGAGAAGAAAGTAACTGAAACTGTAATCAGGCAGTTTCACACAATACCTGCACAAGCGAAAACAAGCGCATTGATGATAAAGTGACAACTGCATGACCAGCAGAAAACCGTTCTTAGCTACAATCAACCACAGTGAGTTTCTGGATGTAGAACCCTGACTTGCAATTTGCAGTTCAAGGCTATTGAGGAAAATGTCCTTTCACTAGTGGTGCATCTCCAAACATACAGGAGTGAAGAGAGTGAGACTGGAGGACCCTGTCCCAGGCATGGCTGCCAGACACCAGCAATTTTCACACTAAATGGGGAGATCTGTAAAGCTAGGTCCCAATCTAGAAGACAGGATCTTTCCCTAGAATATTCCCTTTGGAAATTTGGTTGAGATATCTCTCTCTCTCTCTCTCTCTCTCTCTCTCTCTCTCACACACACACACACACACACACACACACACCTTTAAAAATCAAAATGGTATGGAATAGAAAAGACAACAAAACTACAAACACTTGAACCAAAGCCATTGTATTTTACTGAATGCTTTTGGTATGAACTTTCAGCTCATATAAAAACACTTAAATATCACCAGATACAGTTGGTTTTTTTCATTATTTATGTCAAAATTAAGCATAATTATTTATGTCAAACATAAACCCTTAATTTATTCCTTTTTAGCCACCAATAATTATCTCTTCCACTACCAGTTAGTCAGAGCTCAGGCAACTGAACAGATTTCTATCTTAGTCTGAGAAAAACATAACTAGTGAGATAATTCTACTGTAATAAAATAACCCAATGTATTTAAAATCCATATGTAAATACTTTAAAGATGTTCCAGATTTTCAGTAGCATTTTTAATACCACTCAGCACTGGAGAGGACTGGAACAGAGTGTAACATTTAAAAATATTTAATTTCACTTTTAAATGTTTTAAATTATTTACTGCAAACTTAAGACTTATTCTTCTATAAAGCCAAAAGAATTTGGCACTGCAATTCTGATTGTACACTGTGATTAAAACAAACATTTCCAAGTTAAATTGCTGTACATGTTAAAAACACTTACCAATGGAAAACTGGAGGACAGAAGCTGTAGTTGTATTTAGGCCTGTCGTAGTCTACAAAAAGAGAAACACAAAAAAGAGACATGAGAGAAAGAGAAGGGATAGGTGTTGGAAAGAAGAGGGAGGGGGAAAAGTACCATCGAGAAAGGTCGCACTTATCCAGGACTTTGTTCATTTTTATCAATATGGTCTGAATACAGATATATTTCCTGCTCCTCTTGGTGGGGGAGAACTATGAGAACCTGATTTAGGCATGAAGAGTGAACTTCTCAGAGTGCTATTGAAACTCTTTTTAGGGCAATCTACCAGGTAAGCTTGTGAAGGAATTGAATGAAGCCCTCTCTACTCACCCCATCACCTTTCCCATTCTGCTACAGGTCTGGGACTCAGGGGATGCCATGAAAAGGCTACCAAAATAATTGGGAAGTAAATGAAGAGCAAATGAGTAGAATAAGATTATTTTGAAAAGTGAAGAGTACAACAGCTAAAGAATACAGGATTTCTCGGGGGATGCTGCAAATGCTCTAAATTGATTGAGACAATGGTTGCATAACTTGTTGAATAAATTATAAGCCTTGAACTGGACACCCAAAGTTCATGAATCATGGAAATGGTGGATTATTTCTCTATAAAACTCTGTGTGTGTGTGTGAGAGAGAGAGAGAGAGAGAGAGAGAGAGAGAGAGAGAGAGAGAGAGAGAGAGAGACTGAATTATGGGCCAAGAAATAGTGATCCAATACATTTCTGCTACATTTTCAAGAAGCTTGCTTAATTAGAGAAATGCAAATTAGATCTACACTGAGATTCACCTCACTTCAGCCAGAATGGCAATTATAAAGAACACAAGTAACAATAAATGTTGGTGAGGATGTGGGGAGAAAGAATGGGATCCTAATAAGAATGGGATCCTTTTCCCTGATATGCAGATGCTAACACACAATAAAGGGAGGGTGAGGAGGGAAAGAGTTGAAGTCAGTTGGATTAGACAAAAGGGAAGGAAGGGAAGGGAGGGAGGAGGGGAATAGGAAGGACAGTAGAATTAATCAGACATAACTTTCCTAGCCTTGTATTTGAATACATGACCAGGGTAACTTTGCATCATGAATAACTATAAGAATGGGATCCTAATTAGAATAAGTTATACTCCATGTATGTATAATGTACCAAAATACATTCTACTCTCATATATAACTAAAAAGAACAACAACAACAAAGCTTGCTTTAACAGTTTTCCTTCTTCTAAAGCAGCACTCATGTAGTTTTATCTTTACATTCTTATTATTTTTTAGCATTTTAAAATTTGTTCTAATTAGTTATACATGACAGCAGAATGCATTTCAACTCATTGTACACAAATGGAACACAGCTTTTCATTTCTCTGGTTGTACATGATGTAGAGTTACACCATCGTGCAATTATACCCATACATAGGGTAATGATGTTGGTCTCATTCCACCATCTTTCCCACCCCCTTATGCTCTCCTCTTCCCTTGCTCCCCTCTGCCCAACCCAAAGTCCCTCCATTCTTCCCTTGCTTCCCCCACCCCATTATGAATCAGCATCTACTTATCAGAGAAAACATTTGACCTTTACTTTTGGAGATTGGCTTACTTCACTTAGGATGATATTCTCCAGCTCCATCCATTTACCTGAAAATGCCATAATGAGATGATAATGAAGCTTCTTGTTCTGCTGGGTTCCCAAGTGCTGTATGATAAAGTATAGGATGTTTTTTGTGACTCCACTTTCAAGAACAGAAAGTGTTTAACTGTGTTTCCATGGTGATAGCAGCAGTAGGCTGTCTTTCTGTTGCTTATCTTATGTTTTAACATCTCTAGATGTATTCCTGCACCTTGTTAGCCCCCAGTGACAGAGCCCATGAGTGTGGAAGAGTCAAGTGCTATATAGTCCATGAGTGAGTGATCAGACCTCTTGCTCTGCCAGGACCCGGTTGAGATATGAATATTGAATGATATACCACCTGATCCACAAAGATGACTGGACATGTGCTTTAAACATGTGGCTTTGAGATTCAATGAAGCAGAAAAATAGGTAAAAGAGGAGAGGACAAAAAAGATATGCCCTACATTATCCAGCTAAAGGCATTATTATTATTATTATTAGCTACTAATTTATTTTAAACACCGCAAAAATCACTGGTATCAGGGTGACAGAGAAAATTTTCTCTTTAATTTGAATCTGCCCACTATGCCCATATCTCTGTTTCTTCCCCTGCTAGATACACCAGAAAAAAAAAAGTACAATAAAATTCTTTAAAAGTAATGTTTTTCCTCTTAGAGCTTTTAGAGAAAGTTGAACTATCTGTCCTCATGGGTTTCTACTTAGATAATTTGATCTTAAAATTCAAAGAGGCACAACACCAATAGAGAGATTTTTTAAAAATTTTTCAAATAAATTGAATGATTTTATGTGACTGAATAGATTCCCAGATGAATAATGAAACACTTCTGAAATAGGTTCTTTGAAATAATGGAATTATATAAATTGAAAACACCATGGTTATTGCTACTGTTAGTGCATTAAATTTACTAGTCTTCAATTCTTACCCTGATGGTGTAATAAATGCTGCTCGTGTCACCTGCATGATCAAGTTCCACAGTGGTGACCTCTGCTATCGAACAGCAAGTTGCATGAAATACTGCCAAATTTCAAATTACATGGGTTAACTGAGAGTGACCCTAGCTCTTTGATTAGTCATTGATTCTGCATTTTTTTCTTCAGGGATGCTAAGGTCTGGTGCAATGGTTGATTATCATTTTTTAACATTTACCTAATCACTTTATTAGTAAAATTGTCAGCTATAAGGAAAAATAGGAAAGATAAAGAGAAAGAAGTAACAAGAAGCACTGCCTATAAAATCTACCCCTCTGTATTTGTACTTGGGTATTAAAAACTGTTTATTAATCTTGAGTTCAAATATGTAACTTTAGTTTGCAATGTTAGTAAGTCTTTAAACCTGACATTCTGAAAACAAAAGGGCTTTTTAGGAGGCTTTTGATAAATAATATAGCAATTATGAATAATTGATGAAGAACTTTTATCCTATCAAATCTCACTGCTCTTAAATAATCAAATAGACTTCAAACTGTGGAAAATTAGTATGATGACTAAATGAATCTGAAGAATTCACTATGGACTTAGGCTATTCATTCTGTACTTCTTCCATGAAAAATGTCAGCCCAAACCCATGCATTTCCATATATGTAAGAATAATTTAGTAAATAATTTCTTTTTAAAAAAATGATGGTTCGGGCTGGGGCTGTAGCTCAATAATAGCTTAGTAGTCCTGTAAACCCAAGCTCCTATAATGCCCCCCAAATAGCAGCTACCATATCTGACTGACTTTGCCTTTTATTGACATGAAATGACTATGTATTTAAATTTGATGTACTGGGGGCTTCTCTGAAATTGTTTTTCACTCCCTCCTCCCTTTTGCCCTTCTGAAGGAGGACCCAGACATTATCCTAAATCATTCCTTTTGCTCCTCTGACCTCTTCTTTCTTTGACTTATTTCTTCTCCCCAGTTTATCTCAATTTCTAGGAATGGGCAAGTTCTGCAGGCAAACATCTCATGATGGGAACCCAGACTCCTCCTTCCCCCAACAGTAATGACTCCCCTGATGCCAACAGGACTCCACATGACCAGACCTGAGATAAAGATCAACCAGATCACTATGGACCAAGACCACCAACTACACATACTTCTCACCTCGCACCTTAATTCCTCTCCTTTGTAAACTGTCATTACCTTGAAGGTAAGTCTTAAGTCACTAGACCTCTGTCCTTTCCAGTGTTGGCCACACTAAAAGTATCTTTCTTTTCTATTTCACTACCACTCTTTCTGTTATATGGATACTTCTTGGGGCAAGTGGCCATACCTGGTCTTTTGAGACCCCCCTGGAGCTAGACTTCTGATCTAGGCCTCCAATCATAGAGATGTTCTTTGTTGGCATTTTTAAAAGACATAAAGACTTAATCAACCATGGTTCTTGGTCTATAGTTGTTTTACAATATCAATAAGAATTAAATTTCTGAAAAATAAGAAAACATGCTGTTTAAAAAGTGATTTTGGGAGCTGGTATCTTTCATCAGTCTTAGTGAACAACAACTTTGACTGGATTCAGTCTTGACATACCGTGCAGATTTTTAATTTTAGTAAACATAAGGTTAATGGACAACCGGATTTCTCACTTTTCATTTGATTTGTCTGCTTTCTATAAATACAATCTGGATGGAAATATATATTTTTACTTTGGGGGTATCAATACAATATCAAAATTATTGAAAACTAGAAGCCACTAGTATAAAACATGGATGTCATCTTATCCTTCTCAATCTCTTTTCATCCTATTCCCTTTAAAACTGTAGTAAATTCATCTTAGGGAAATACATACAATGGAAATACAAAGCTACTTGTTCTTTCTAATTTATCAGATGAAGATAATTATAATTATTTTTGAATATTTTCATTTTCAGTTGCAAGGCTAATCTCTCATTAATTATATCATGTAGTTCAAAACTAGCCTACTGGGATATCAATAAACTGGGATATAGTAAAACAACCAGAATTAAATACGCATGGGATCAAATAAACTAGATGTTTCAGCTTTTATGCTATGGAAATATGAAATTCTGGCATTATATTGTTAGACACTTTAACTTCCTATTAACCAGTAGAAACAAAAAGAACTTGCCAAGATTTCTAGAAACATTACTGAATGGGGGCACCTTCTAAAACAGGCAATTACTCTAAGCTCAATTAACTATGATAAAACTTTAATTTTATTTCAAGGTTTATAGATAATTAATTCAGTCATGGAACATTATTTAAAATGTACTAGAAAATCCTTTTTTTTTTCCAGGAAGAATTTCACTATCGGAGTCACATGTGTCTGTAAGAATATTATAACACCTATGAGTCTTGAATTATGAGCACCTATTCTTTTAATTTACATCCAATTAATTCTGTTTGTGTTCTAATTTCAACTACAACTCTACAATTCATCAATGCTCTGAAGCTTGTATCTTTAATAAATTAAATGTACCTATTGCCATAAAAGAGGTATCCAAGCAGCATAAAATAAGAACCATGTTGCAAAAATTAATTGGTTTTCACATTTTGATAACTAAATTGACTTTTAATTGCCTATTTAGGTTTTTCCCCCCACCTTCTTTGCCATGGAAGTCAGCCTTTTGGCAACTTTTAAAGTCAATGATTGTGAAACACAATGTGTGACACAGGTGAAAAATACAACTGGTTACTAAAAGCCCCATGAAAAGGAAGACATGGGAGAAAACAAGAGAACAAGCATTGAAGTTTAAGCTGAAAAGCAGAAAAACAAAGCAGAGAAGATGCCACAAGAGTATTAGGGGCAAAGTGCTTGAACCCTGTCTTTTCACTGCTTTTATATCCTTTTTCAGGATGAACTGTAGTCATTGTGTAAGAGAGATGGACCAAGTAACAAGAGGCTTATTAGCCACATGCTGATGGCTAGGGGTTTCATTGCTTTCAATTTAGAATGTTCATGCTTCATTTTACATATGGTTCAGGAACTTATCTTTGGCAAGCAACAGCTAATCAGTCTAAATTAAAGAAAAGTAACTTAGCTCTAAGTAATTTAGCATAAACCAGAATTTTTAAAAATCTGATTTATTTAAAGTACTCTTTCATTTAAAAAATTATCTATCAAAGTTCTTCCATGTTTAGGAATCAAAGTTTAATGTTTGTTCTTCAAATTTATGTAATAAATTTGAAGAACAAACATTTTGACTTGCAAAGAGAAAATCAGGACAATTTTAAGAGCAAGTCTTTATAAAAGAACTTAGAAAGTCATGTTATTTAGAAATTATATATATTACATATGTGTGTACATTTACAACATACATCACCATATTTTCATTTTTAAAGGTCATCTAATTATAGTGATGTGCTATGTTTAATGAGATCCATTGATGTTGTCCATTTCATTATTGAATTAATTTTTTACATTTGAAAATAGACCGTAAAATTATCCCTCATGATTTTGAGATATGTGAAACAGGATTCATAATATAAATAATACTTCAAAATTTTATCTGAATAATGAGTATAAGAGAGCCTTTTGTTGGCAAAAAGCTCAGTAAATAGTATAATGGAGTAATGTACATAAATAGCACATACTTACCAATTCTCGTGGACCATATGGCTCACAGAAGGTGACAGCATTGCCATGCATAATTGCACCACACTGTTCTCCAGTTTCACAGTTGTTACATTCAACCCTGCAGGAACACAGAATGCATTCCCAGTCTGAGAACTAAGGGGCACAATGTGGTGTATAGCTTAGTTAAGGAAAGGCATAATAGTTAATGTTATTCGGCTCAAATATTCATTTCACAGACAGTAAGGTGACAAAGTTCAGAAGACCTGAAACCAGAAAGACTTGAACATAAATCCCAATCCTTGCAGTTACTTGCAGTGGTGAGAAGTTACTTAAATCTCCCAAAGTTTCACTTTGCTGGCCTGTAAATGAGGATAATAATGCTGACTTAAACATCATAGAGTTACAGTGAGGATTACATAAAGGTATGCAGAAAATACAGAGTACAGAACCAATTTCATAGTAGGCCCTTAGTAAAGGAAGATAGCATTATCAATAATTACATATTACATATATTATACCCAGTACAAGAAAGTTTGCACCTAGTCACTACAGCACACACCTATAATTCAAGCTCCTTGGGAGGCTGAGACAGGAGGATCCAAAGTTCCAGGCCAGCCTGGGCAATTTAGGGGGACCTTATCTTAGAGTGATAAAACAAAAAGAGCTGGTTGTGTAGCTCTGTGGTAAAGGGCCACTGAGTTCAATCCCTAGTAACCACACACATACAAAAAAAAAAGTTTGCAAATATTAAAAAATAAGCAAGGTAACGTCCACTTATATAATGAACTAAAAATCTAGATCTGAAATAAAAAGTTGTTTTACATATTTTAAACACTTTTCTTTTGCATATGGTCATTGTAAAGGATTTAACTGTCCTCAGATTGTCATTATACAAGGCACTACGCTAAAAGTAATGGAATCAGATGTTATATTCAGTCCTTATATTACTGTGCACATTACTGTGAAATATACAAAATTTCTAATTCAAGGAAATGTTGGATACCAAGTTAGAATATCAACCTTGCAAATAATTTAGTTAGCTGCTTTACTGCTATAAAATGAAGTATTAATAAAAACTTAGGGCAGGATCTCAAAAATAAATTTATTCATGTCTACCTAGTAGAAACTGAAGGTATGCATAGTGTGAATTTGATTTTGTATATTTGTGGTGGAGTTCATAATGCTCTGTACTGTGGCATTTCAACCTGAGATCATTACACACTTAACATGTAGAAAGATCTATATTCCCCTTGTCAGATCCTCAAGCCACATGAGAGCTGTATTTTATGCAGAAAGAACTTTTCCAAAGACTTTCACACTCCAGGTGCCAAACTCTGTGGAAAGGGCACTGTGCCCTTTACTTACGACAGAGATCATGGTATTATTCCTTGCAGCTCTTAGCTAATTTCATAGAGAGGGAGTGGGAACTCCCATTCAAGAAGGACGACAATTGTGTGAAATGAGAAGGTATCCCAGAAAGCCAAGAGGCAAAAGTGCAGTAAGTACAAACTTGGCAAATAAATGAAAGTACTTCCTGTAAATTTTACCATATGGAATAAATGATGGGTATTATTCTGATCTTTTCAGCTGTGTTCCCGCACAGGAAGATCAACGATATCAAGAGTGTTTGATTTCTTCAGAAGAAAAGAAAAGAATTTCTGATTTGGATTTTAAGATGTATCTCATAGCACTACAAATCTTAGTAGGAGATTGAAATCTTCTCTTGATTACTGTGAAGCAAGAATCTAATAAAGTCCTTGACATGAAAGAGACATAGTGGTAACTTTGAAAGAGTAACAAATCTGTTTCTTGTTCTTCCTTTAGGGAATGTTCATTTATGGAATGCTGAATTCCATAAGTATTTTTGAATGAATAAATGAATATAGGACAACTTCATAAATAGAAATATTATTAAGGTCCTAGGTCTAAAGAACTTAGAACAAGTGTTTGGCATATAGTAAGGATGAAGTGTCAGTCATAACTACTATTATTAATTTCTCATGGATTTCCTCTATTTTCATTTACTCCAGCATTTGCTTCAGAAATGGTATACTTGATCCTTCCCTCCCAGAGGATTTATATTATGAAATTTTTTGTGTGTATTGAAAATTAAACTCAGACTCTCATGCTGTGCTAGGCAAGTGCTCCACCACTGAGCTACCAGAACTTCATACTACCAGTTTACTAATTCTTTAAATTGATGGTGGTTGGGATAACCATTCAGAGATTTAGAACAAAAATTATAGTGGGAATCTGACATTACTGATAGTGGGACTTATTTGGTCTCTAGTCATTGTGAAACGGATTGAGAGAAACATCAATTTTAACAGAGAAAATTAAAACAATGTTCAAATCTCATAATGGTTATCAGATATCAGCTTCTAGGGACACTACCTCAAAGTATTCCTGTTAATATGAAATCTGAGGCCTGGTATTTAAATTTCTATAGCAATCTTCTATCTCTATATATTCATCCATAGTCCCAAATCAACCATATCCTAAAAATAATATCTATATAAAATATGCATTATAGGCCTCCTCTTCCAGTAGTTTTGATTAAATACAATTCAGGTAGAATATAGATAACTTATATTGTTTAAAGGTGGTACTGATGTGGATGGAATACAGCCAGGAATGAGAGAATCAGAGAATAGACCATGGATGTGTTTGGAGAAACTCCTACTTTGTGGAATTGCAGTAGTGCTATGAGACACATTTTTAAAAAATAAATGCAAGAGAAAACCAAATAGATTCAGCTATTCTTTTCACCAACCCCTCTAGATTTTTGCTTCTTCTTTGTGCTATTTTATATCTCCAAAACCTAAAAATTTAAAAAGTCTTTGCTACCCTATTGATGAATCATAAAGATTTACAATTACCAGCTAATATCCTCTGGGTTGCTACTTGGAGGAACAATGGTTTCACCAAGGATTGATGGGACAAACATGTCAGCTTCCTGCCAATGTCTTTTAAATGTCCTTTCTTCCAGTCTGACTGGGTTTGTCAAGATAATTTATTTTAATTTACCCTGAATGCCCATCTCTCTAGGTGGTCAAATCCAACCTTCTCTTAGCTGCCAGTGGTGTTATTTATTCATTCATCATTTATTAATTCATTCTTGTACTTAACAGAAGTATGTTAAGCACTTACAAGCACTGTACTAAGCTTTAGTGGTACAAAGACCAATATAATACTGTCATTTTCTTCCAGGGATTCACATTTCATACAGAAATTCAGAGAGGTAAACAGTGACATGTGATGATAGCTATTTATTGCATTCTGTCATGTCCTAAAGGTTTAAATTAAATCTTAGAAGAGAGAAGTTATCACTGTCCTTATTTTACTAATAAGAAAATTGGGCTTCAGACAGGAGAAGCATTTGCTCAAAGTCACACAGCTGTAAAGCTGAAGAATTGCAATTGAGACCCAGGGTTTGCTAATGCTGACACTCATGACATTTTCCATTATTCCTTCCTCCTCTTAACAAGAATATAGAGTGGCTGTGGTGGTACTTCTTTCAGATCAGGAAAGGAAGGGAAGGCTTCCAAAGCCCCCAGTACTGGGCCTGAAGGGAAAATAGAAGTTACTCGAGCAAGGATGAAAAGTGAGCATCAGGGCACAAATTATGCAGAAATTATGAGACAGGAGCTGAAATGTGAGTTCAGGGGGTCAGCGTGGCTGGAACCATACTGGTACATGTAAAAGAACAGCAAAAGATGAAACTAGAAAACAAAGGGCTTTGTGCACCATTACCCAAGTGATAGGCACTGTATTAGGAGCTTCATAAGCAATGCCTCCATTAATTCATATAAAATTGTCCCTATATATTTTTTATTAACCTTTATTTCACTTGTGTATTTTTATGTGGTGCTGAGGATTCAACCTAGGATCTCCCACGTGCTAGGCAAGCGCTCTACCTCTGAGCCATAACCCCAGCCCCCTTTACATATTTTATATCCCCATTTAGAAGGTGATAAACTGAGATGTAGATACAGTATCGCCTAACATTAAATAGCTAATAAATCATAGAACTGGGTTCAAACTACCTTTATTCCATTTATAAAGTCATGCTGCAAATCCAACTTTTAGGAAAATGACTCCAATAAATGATGGGTTGGAGGTATAAAAGACTGAGGGCTATTGATATAACCCAAGTAAGATATAACAGTGCCTTGAAAAAAGGTGGAGATGGAGAAAAAACAGACTCACTATAGAGTATCACTGCTCAGTAAAAAATGTAATGTAAGCCACATACATAATTTTCAACTTTCTAATAGCCATTAAAATTTTTTTAAAAATGAATTAATTTTAATGTTTCATTTAATCAATATATTTGTTATATTTTCATATGTAATTAGTTTAACATTATTAATGATAGATTACATTATATTTTTGCACTATACCTTCAAATTATAGGGTATATTTTATACTTACAGCATATCTCACTTCAGGTTAGCTACACTTCAAGTGTTCAACACTCATATGTGACCAGTGCCCATCATATTGGACTGTACAACTCTAGAGAATCAGAGGACTCGGAAACTATACAAAATGCTGACACTTGGAGATGACTAGCCAAACTTTAAAACTTCATGAGACTGATATGACAGTTTAGGATCTGGTTGAAAACATGGGAATGCATATTTTTAGGGGTCAGGAGAGAGGAAAGGGTATATAAAGAAGAGAAGAGGCCCAGGAATGAATGCCTGAGGAATAATCAGCTTGCCTTTAGTCTGGTTTCTGGAAAGCTCAGCCTATCATCATGACGCTTCCGTGTGAACCCTTCCAAGTCTACCCATCTCCCCTGACTTTTCCATGACTACCAGCAGCAAGATGCATTTCTATTCTACTCCCAATCAGTAGGCACAGAGGGACCTAGAGTGAAATATGCCTGAAGACCAAGGTCCCCACATCCTGTAGTGACTCAGAAGGGCCTTCAGGACACAGGAAAGAGGAGGAGGATTAATGAGAAAAATAGGACTTATTTGCATAACTAAACATTGATAAATGTTGTGCAGCACCATTATTAGTGCTGCCCATCAAAGTGGGTTTTCTGCTAGTGCATCTACACTATAATCTTCCTATTTTTTCTATCATCAAAATGAAGCATTTTACTTCCATACACATGAATACATTTTACTTCTATACACATTATAATAAAAGGCAAGATAAATAAAATTTCATGATGAGTACAATGATCTTGATGGCGTACAGACAAGATAGTACAAAGTAAAACCGTTGGACATGGAGTTTCAGAAGAGAAGAGTGAGCTGTGTCAGTACTATGAGATGTGTTTTAAAAACCTTCAGATGTACTTTACTTTGTGTACAACCAGAGACATGAAAAATTGTGCTCTATATGTGTAATATGAATTGTAATGCATTCTTCTGTCATAAAAAACAAATTAAAATAAAAGATTTTAAAAGTACACAAAAAAACCACCTTCAGTTTTAAGCATGCAAATTTCAAGAACAACAATTCCTGGGTCACTTTAGAACTTCAAAAAATGTTTGAATGCTATGTGTTCTTCTGCCCTATCCTCCTCACTTTCTCAGGCCTCTATGTCTATGATTTAGTGTGGTTGAGAGGAGTAAGATATTTAACTCCAAAGGTTATCCTCTGAAAAAAATTCCTAAAAGTCTGACATACTATTCTTCCTTATGGAAAAGTTCCACAAGTTCCTGAGAACTGGGGTTCAATTTTCTGGATAATAAATGGACCGATTTTCTTTAAGCTCATAAAGAGAAAAAAAAATCTGTTTGCTGTGACATTTAAATCAATGGTGGAAGGCTGAGGCAGGAGGATTGCCAAGTTTGAGGTTCTGCCTCAGCAACTTAGAGAAACCCTGTCTCAAAAAGAAAAAAAAGGGGGGTGGGTGGGGAGGACTGGGAATGTAGCTCAGTGGTAAAGCATCCCTAGGCTCAATCCTCTCTACTAAAAAGGAAAAAAAAAAATCAGTGGGCCTTAGAGCCAAATTTCTTTCATATAGCTCATTCTGAGGAAAATGATGGGCTTTGTAAAGTTAGGAAACATATTCTTCAGTTATGTGTGGGAAGAAGAAAGTTTTAAATAATCCCAGATAAACAGACTTTTGTTTTTCAATTTAAGAAGGAATGTGACTTCCCAGGCTAAGGATTAGAAATGAATCATTTCTCTATTTAATAGTAAAATGCTGAATGTTTCTCTAACCTTTTCTCTTTTTTTTTCTCAATATACAAAAACAGAACATAAGAATCTAACAAACAGGCACATCATAGGGATTGCCCACATCAAAATATATTCTCTCATAAACAATATGATTAAAAGACATTTCAAGGGAAATGCTTGCAATCTTCAAGGACCATGCAAAGCATGAATTTATTAAACCCTCTTTAAACCTATTTACCACATGCTTGGGTTCCACATGAGCCTTATCTATTACTTGAGGTCACATATCATCAAGTTAGAGGGGACCTGCACTATCACTGCATCTCATTACCCCCTCATCATTAAAATGATAAAACAGAGAACCTGACTCCTAGTTTAGTATTGTTCTCACTGTACCATAATGCAGTCAGTAAGAGAAAAAAAAATGCCAGTTCTATAAAAAAATGTGCATTTCAAAGAATGCTTGTAATTTTTACTGTCAAAGTTTATTTTGAAAATCCACAATGACTGTTCTTAAAATTGTTTTTTCACTTATGGGATAAAAGGATTTTGTTTTAGTAATGAAACTACAAACATAAGAGAAACAGATTTCATAGAAAACACTGTGCGAAATCACTGGACTGAGTACCTAAGAATCAAATTCAGCACTCCTTTTGGCTATCTACATCCTTAGATAATTCATCAAAATATATTTTATGTGTACATCATTTTCTCTCTCTTTTTTACTAACAAAAACATAAAAGAATCCGTAAGCATAAAGGCTGGTACTTGCTGACCAACAAAAACAGGGTCAAACCATAAACATAAAAGAAAAAGAAACACTTTGAACCAGTATTTTGTTTTTCACTGTAACAAGCTCCTTGCCAGTCTTCAAGCTTGTTAGTTTTGTATTAAGCCAGTCTCTCCCCCCAATCCTTCTCTTTAAGTTTAGTGGCTGTTTTTGTCTTGGGCCAAAGAATTATATAGGATGTACATTTGAGCAATAGAGAGTGCACTTCTGAAGGTATAATTATGCCTTTTATCTTGATTTTAAAACTATTACGCATGAAAATCCAACTCAACTGCCCAGTGAGTAGGCACAGAGAGACTGGGAGTGAAATATGCCTGGAGACCAAGGTCCCCACATACTGCAGTGACTCAGAAGGGCTTTCAGGACACAGGAAAGAGGAGGATTAATGAGAAAATTGGACTCCTTTGCACAACTGGAGATTTATGAATGGATGGTGACATCATCCTGATAACAATAAATAAGTAATCAATCGAAATGTTATTTTCTCAAGAGTAGTCTAATGACATGACTCACTCCATTTTAGATCAGAGTGAAATCATTCAGTCTGCAGTCAGGCACTGTGCTGAAACAAGTTAATCACCTGGAAATTCACTGACCATCAGTCATCATCAAATTCTCATTTGAGATACATGCCATTTATCCCCAAGACCGAGGACATCGTATTATCTATCCCTAATTTATTGCTTTTAAAGGGGTCAATGTCTTATACTCAGCCTTGCAAGAAGCAATGAGACATTCTGTGAGCCAGAATTGTCTATGCGCCAGCATTTCTGTACAGAGATGTTAAAATTTTTTTTATAACATTAGTTCTAGTTACATAAAAGTTCTTTAAAACTGGGAAAATCAGAAAAACTTCTTATAACTTCTTGATCCAAAGATACTGTGTCTCTGCCGTGTAGATCATACCATGTGCAGACAAAATCTGACGTGTACTTGAAAAGTGAGGCCACATCAGGAACTGGTGAATTCACCCAAGTAAATGTGACCCGGCAGGTCATGTGGTAGCTAGGCAATAGCTGACTTCATCAAAGACACCGATGATCCTTGCACCTTCCATTCAGGCCTCCACAACCAATACACTCAACTTTCGACCATATTCTATAATAAAGAGGCCATGTTTTATAATCAAGAGGTCATGACATGTAAGCCATTGATGTGATCATTTTCAAAAAGTGAAAGATAAAGCTTTAAAAAAAATAAACACAAAACACCCTATTCTCTTTGTAAATGGGAAATAATTTTTAGAAAATAGCAAGGAAAGTTCACTGTGTAATAAAGAGAATAATATCCCCTTCAACTATGTCATGCCTCTTTTTTAAAGGAGCTAACACATGCCTTAAATGTTGAAAGTGACAAACTCCATTTATAGTTCATTCTTCTCATTTACTTCTCACTGAGGAAGGTAAAAGAACTCTTCTGATTTCACTAGGGAGTTAGAAAATTTGATCTCTTCTTCGTTAACAGGTACAATGACAAATAGGTTAAAAATAACCCCTCTGAAATCCTACTACTGCACACAATATTCTTGTCTCCCACAATGGTGAATTCCCGACATGCTGCTTGAAGAAATATTTTCTCACTTGTTTCAAATGTACTTGACATTTAATTCCAGTGAGTGAGCTCTTGTTTCTGTCATCTAAAACACAGATTAGAGAAGGAAATAATAAGCCTCCAATTCATACCTTCTTTTATTAGTGGGGGGCCTTGTGGTTAACCTTTCTATTGTAGATGAAGCTTTTCCCCAGGGCAATTACATCATGGCAGGAAAAAAAAGTAAAAGGAAGGGGGAGGAAGCAAGAGAAGAAAGTTAGGGGCGAGTTTTATGGTAAGAGAAAGTATTAACAAAAGAGAAGACAAAGTGAGAGATAATGGAAAGAAGTAAAGAAATCAAGAGGGAGAAATAAGAGAAAAAGAAAAGAAAGATTCACAGAGGATCAGAATACTGCACCATGAATCTCCAAAAATTAAATTATAATTCCAAACCCTCAAATGCAATGATATATTTGAGGTTTTGGCAAATATTTATGTTGCCTTACTTTTCTCATCTATTCACAATATGTTGTAGTTACTTACTCTTGAAAAAATGGGGTGGGGGCTTATGCTCCCCTTCCACCAGCACTGTCTTCCAGACATACTATCCACGGGACTGCCTTACACTGAGAAAATGACCCACAAAATTGGATAAACAGCTTTTTTTTTAATGATTTCTTCCTAAGCTATTTGTTCATCAGTCTTACTTCTTCCCTGAAAACTCTAGTTACATGGTAGTTCTCACACTTGACTACAAAATGCTTTCATAATATATGGAGAGGGGTGGGACTTCAAGATACAAATAGACTGTGGAGAGGTTTTTACTGTTTGCTTGACTTCTAAGCAATCACTGAATTGAGCTTTAGCTAGAATAACATATCCTCATTCTAAAAATCTCAATAATTTCCTATTTTTTTGTCCAAACAATTGTGTTTCTTAAAGGAAAAGAATATTATTAAGCCAAATCATCAAACTTTCATACTAATTTACCCAACAAATCAGTATTTTTAAGCGAATATGAGGTAGAGCAGAGTTTATGATCTTTAAGCTGTAAATTGTGGGGCTTTCTGTATCCTAATCAGCTGACAAAAAGCTTCATGTACCATAGGATCTGGGAACAATTTGTGGATTTCTTCTTGATGTCTCATATCTCTGTTGGCATCACAGCTCGCTCATCTAAGATGCTCCTTCTGAGGGCAACTCCTGTTCTTCCCCATCTCTGCTGAATAGGATGCGCTTGCTATTACTATTGTTCTATCACTGTGCTGGAGGGGAAACATCTGTTGTCTTCCAGTTGACATCTATCACTGTGTGTTTTAATAGTCCTGTTTCCCTCTAGAACATTAGTGATACTAGAGCTCCGGATACCTTCTGTAATCTTCAGAAAACAAGGATTAAAGGGATAACTTAAGCAAAACAAAGATTCCTCCTTGACTCTAATTGCCTGGAGGGTAAAGATGCTTAACAAAACTTAATTGTTTTTTTAAGAATTCATTCACCTTTTAGTTTTCTTCCCACTCTAAGTTACAAATCAGAAAAAAATTACCCATTTCTTCCTTTTCTCTTTGCTTTTTTTAATCGTTGAAATTTTGTTGAGGTAAATTTACATGCAGCCATAAACACAGATCTTGGGTTTTGGAAATGCACTTATCTATGTAGCCCATACTCTCTCAAGATACCTAAAACATGATCATCACCCCAGAAAGGTCCTTCATGCCCCTTGCCAGTCAATACTTTATCCCCCAAATGACTACTGATCTAATTTATGTCATTTTAGATAATTTTGCCTATTATGGATTTCATATAAGTGGAACAAACTTGAATTTCAAGTCTAGCTTCCTTCATTCAACATAATATTTTTGAGATTCATTCACACTGTTTCAGGTGTCAATAATTCATTGCTGAGTAGAATTCTATTGTGTGGCTGTTTTACTGTTTATCCATGTTCCTGCTGACAAGAATCTGAGATGGTCCAGGTTTGGGCTTTTAAGTATATTTCTTTAATGAAAAATAAAGATTATTCTGTGATTACATGAAACACTAAACTAAAATAGTTTAATTCACAAAAGAAATTATGAAAGTGCAGTTGAGGTGCAAGTTGTGGCTGCTTAAATTAAAAGTTCATAAAATAAAGTGTATCTGTGGTTCTGACATTCTTCTAAATTTAATAATATGAGATTTTCCTTCCCATCTTTGGAGGAGGGGGTTGGAGGGTTGTTACTACATATCTAGGACATGACTGATTCCCCCCATCTCAGCAGTGCAGCTGAGCACACTTGTTGATAAACTGGTGTTGCTCCGTCTGCACTCCTTCTCAGCCTGGAGATTCAATGGCACATGGGATTGCTGTGTCCAGGGGTAAGCCTGCATGTGGTCTAGCATCAGGGCAAAGCCAAAGTGGAGAAGTCCCTCCATCAAGTCTGAGCTACTACTGTATTGGTTTGTTGATTCTCTTCATTTGAAACTTTGCTTCTTAGCTCTCATTCGAAGAGGCAATCAGAAAAGTCTGGGAGAGATCAGGGGCCACATTCCTAGTAAAGTCCTAGGAGAGATTTGGGAGAAAAGAATGGAAGGTCTCTGTGCTGTCCCGGGAGGCAGAAGGACCATAGTTGCACAATTGTATACCAGAACATGGCATCACAAAGATGCCCATGCCCCAGGTTCAGGGCACAGAGCCCTCATGAGGGCTCAAAACATTGTGACTGACGTGAAGACAGGACCAAAGGCTGTGTGAAACAGTCAACAAGGACTAGAGGAGGTAAAGGAGGACTTGGTGCATATCTGTAGGAATAAATGTCTAGCAAACAAAGGTGCAACCCCACTTATCACCTGTTTTATCAATGATTAACTGCCTCTGAAAGTTAGTTTAAACACCCCCAAAGTGGGGCAAGGCAAACCAGAGTTCAATGAAATTAAGTTTCCACCAACTTTACAATAAAAAGGAAATAAGCTGGATAAGGAAGAGTAAAAAGAGTTTTTCTGATACCCTAGTTTGTGAGTTTGTGTACAGATTCCTAACTATACCTGTGTAACCATAAACAATTTGTGGGATTTCTGGAAGGATTCATAGAAACTGTTATACCAGTTGCCTGTGGAGAAAAAGAATACAGGTCACATGTAAAGAAAAGGCCTATTTGGGGTCTGGGGTTGTGGCTCAGTGGCAGAGCACTTGCCTAGCATGTGTGAGGCCCTGGGTTCCATTCTCAGCATCATGTATCAACAAATAAAATTAAGGGCCATTGATAAGTAAAAAATATATATTTATATTTTAAAAGGCCCATTTTATTGTTTATATTTTCATATTAATTAACTTTTCACCAAGTAAAATTACTAAGTTTTAAATTAATTCAAATAGTTGAGTAGATAGTACATTCAATACTGCATTGATATAAAAAATTTTTTTCTTGGTTCTATCCCAACTGCCATCAAACACTTGGAAGAGCAACTTTGCTATTACCTTTGTTCACAGTAAAAGTTCTATCATTTTATGTTCTTTGTCTTTTATGTAGTCATTTGTACATGAGACAACAAACTTGGATATTAAAGAGATTACATGAAGTAAAAGGAAAATTGATTTCCTGTAGTGAGGTTAATTGAAGTAAATGAGTAGTGAATAATTCAACTTTTAAACTGACCTACCTCTCCAACACAGTATAATAAGCATAACTTTCTTTGCTTTCTTTCTTTCTTTTCTGTATTGAGAATTGAATGCAGGAGCACGTTACCAAGCCCCCTTCCCAGCTCCCCTACTCCTTTTTAAAAATTTTGAGACAGGGTTTCACTAAGTGTCCCAGGATGGCCTTGAACTTGCAATCCTTCTGCCTCAGCCTCCTGAATCACTGAGATTATAGGTGTGTGCCACCATACCTGGCTAACTTTAGCTTCTTAATTTCTCCTTTTACTTGTCCATAAAAATTACAAATTGAATAATGCATATGAAACTTTTAGAACCTCACAGGAGAAACATGCTCATATAAGCAAGACATTTTCTTCAGCATTTTCACATTTATTTTGTGATGTAGTTAGTCATGGCAATTTGGCCCCAAGCAGTACACCTAGCACTTGTTGCTTCTATCTGGTGGTGTGTGGCAGAGCCTAGAGACAGAGTTGGCAGTAAGGATTCTCTTTCCACACTGCCACAAAGCTCCAGAATGTTTCTGATGCTTCCGTGGAATAAAGAGAATCAAAGATAATTTTATAAGGGACAAAAATCTTCTGACAAAGTATGTAGTAAGAAAACAGACTTCAAGAGAGTGAAAACTGCCTGTAATGTTCTAAAATAAAGTGGGACTTTGCTGTTTTATCGCAAATATTTAACCAGAATAAATGATTTTACTGGGTACTGGTTTGTGACCTTAGAGAGTTTATGTTTATTTTTAAGAAGTTCAAATTAAGAAGTAGAGAATTTTTCCTGGGCAAAAAGTGGTGCTTAGAAATATTTTTTCCCTTTTCTTAACAAAGATCTCAATTTATTTTAAGAAATTTATACTTAGGATGTACATAAAGTAGCATTCTGTTGACAGATTGTTTCCTTAAGTGGCACATAAAAGACCCTCTTTTTTTCCTTTCTCTATGGTTCTACTATGATGCTATTTTCATTGATATAGGTCTCTTAGTTTATGTAATATAGATATATTTGATTCAATGTTTGTTTTTCATGCAAATGCAATGAAGGAAGACTTGGAGGTCAAATAGTTTAGATTAAGACTATTTTTCTAAAAATGATTTTTTTTAAAAAAAAATTCATGTTGGGATTTAGAAGAGGTGAATAGTCCATTGTGCAAATACATCACTGGAGGAAGAATGTGGGGAGGGAGGGAGAGGGAAGGAATGAAGAAGAAAGGAATAGAAAGAGGAAGCAAAGAAGGGAAAGAGAAGAAGGGGCCAAGGGAGAGGAAGGGTGGGAGGGAGGGAACTAACATTGAGTATGACCACATCCCAGGCGTTCGGCCCAAATCTTTGCACATGCATCCATCTTCAAAACAAAGCTGTAAGGACAAGATTTGCCCTATTTTTACTGTAAGGAAATGGAGCTTGGCAAGGGAAAATGGCTTTTCACTTTTCTCAGTGAACCTAGTTAGCAAGCATCTTCCTCAGGAATCAAACCAGAATGACCTGATCTCAGAGCCTCTGCCACCTTTTGGTCAACAAAGTCGTCTCTCAAATAATGAGGGTGTTACTGTTTCTCTTTTTAATCTCCAAAAGGCTAAGTGAAGGAGACTGTGGGCAATAGGGATAAAGTAAATTAATCTAAAGCATATTTGATAGAAGACAGAAGCAGTTGGCTTCTTAAGGTTAAAAAAAGATTTTTTTAAAAAAAACTAAAGTAGGAAAAACCATAACTTAAGTAAAAGGGACATAAAATCTATAATTCTTGCCAAGAAAGCACACATCAGATCAGTCATGAAAATGGGTGAAGCAAAATCAATCACATTTTATTGATTTAAAAAACAACAGAATTTTAACAACATAAAAGTCACATTTTATATTTGTCAAGAAAACTCATTGAAGACCATGAATTAGTGTGACAGAAATGAACTTGCCTTGAAAGAAACAAATCATTTGATGACATCTATATTAATATAATATAAAAAAGCCAAATGTCAGGAGAAGTAGAGAATTTTTCCTGGGTAAAAAGTGGTGCTTACACATATTTTTTTCCCTTTTCTTAACAAAGATCTCAATTTATTTTAAGAAATTTATACTTAGGATGTATTCATAAAGTAGTGTTCTGTTGACAGATTGTTTCCTTAAATGGCACATAAATTATGAGACTTTATGACTCTGTCTAGTCTAATAATAGTTTGTTCTATATTTACACTATCTAGACATATATTTCTTTCTAGAGAAAACAAAGAAGTGCCTTGCCTAGTTTTAAGTCCCAACACTCTCTATCTATATGTCATCTTCTACTCTCAATTCAGGGGCCCCTGTCCCCCAAAACCTTCCACTGGTATCACCTTTCCTTTTTTGGAATTTTACATACATTATTTATACCCTTCTATCACATTTGATTTCCTTTTTTAAAATGTATGTTTAATTGTAGATGGACACAATACTTTTATTTTATTTATTTATTTTTATGTGGTGCTGAGGATCGAACCCAGGGCCTCACACATGCTGGGCAAGTGCTCTACCACTGAGCTATATATAGCTCTAGCCCCTTACATTTGATTTTTACCCCAGCTTATAAACTTTAAAAAATGACTTTCTAGTGTTTCCTCTACAAATTATTAGCTAGTTGAGAGAACTGTATCCTTTTAAAATTTTGATGTAAATAGTTACTACTAAGTATTTGTTAAAATAGTGAAAATAAACAAAAACAGGGGCTGGGGATGTGGCTTAAGGGGTAGCGCGCTCGCCTGGCATGCATGCGGCCCGGGTTTGATCCTCAGCACCACATACAAACAAAGATGTTGTGTCTGCCGAAAACTAAAAAATAAATATTAAAATTCTCTCTCTCTCTCTCTTTAAAAAATAAAAAAAAATTAAAAAAAAACAGGCATGAATACCATATGCTAACGTTCAAGCATGAAATGGTAATTCTCTGTCTAGTCTCAAGTATTGCTGGATTTCCAATAGTAACTTGAAAGTTTACACTAGAATTCTCCAACTCTTCACTATCCATACAGCAGCATAGAGTATCACAGAAAACCCAAGTCCAGATAGTCTTTGAAATTATAGAGAATGATTGTAGTTCTGGCTTGACAGACTTAGTCTTCCAAAGTCAGCGAAAATTCGACAAATTGCCAACAAAGTCAGGCATTAATTTATGTATGCAACAGTTTTTAATGACTGAGTTTGAATTCATTATTTCTTTGTCTTCAAAAGCCCAGGGAGTTTGCACTTTTTAAAACAGTCTTCTAAAGAAACACTGGAGAATAAGTAATGAGGTGACCCAATAACTTAGAAATTATTTGGAAGTTTGAATCAAATCATTTGTCATTTTAGACAAAAGGTTTCTTTAATTATTTGCCATCAATGTAATCATTAGACACATTAAGCACAATGTTAGTTATGTAAAGATCTTGTAAAAATAAAAAAAATATAATCACATCCATGATTTAAGAGGCACCTAGATCCAGTTCTGAATGAAGTCAAGAAATAGGCATTGTGTACAGTCAACATTAAGCCCATTCCATAGCTTAACAATTCTCACCGATGCCTTATCACTAAAGAGCAATTTACTTTTAAGTTAACTGCTCCTTAAGGAGCATCATTTTTTTGCAATAAACCAAAATGAGGCATATTCCTGTAACTCACCATATATTTGGATTTAATTCCAGTTGGTGGTAGGAGTCAAAGTCATCTCGTAGAATAATGCTGTCACTATGTATTTCAGCTAAAAGAAAAGAAAAATATTTAGAAAATAATTATACTGCAACAATAAATTTAGCTAAATAAAAGTGTCAACATTGTACATTTGTGAAGAATAATAGTATTTTGTAATAAAATTGAATTTCAAACCAGCACTTAATTGCATTTGCTTTGTCCCTAAAGTAGGAAGAGACAAGGGTAAAGGCTTTGCTGTTTAGACCTCCCCAAGTCTGGAACTCAGAGCCTCCAGAAGAAACCTCCCAAACTGTGCAGGCAGGAGGAGGTAGGAAGGCCAAGGTTTGTACCAGCCTATGAGGAGAGGCCACATAGGACCCGTCTCATGTCTTGACACAAACTCATCCAAGTCTTCCAAGAGACTACCCACGTAGATCTGTCTATACCTCACTTTAAAACATGAAAGGCGATGGAATGTTCTGGCTATTTATTGTCAGCTAAAGCTGTTGTATTTACTGATCCACTTTCTCTTCTCCTTCGTACTATCCCTCTTGCCCTTGCTTTCTTGTTGCTCACATTTACTCAAGTTTTATTTAGTGTGCTTCAGATTGTTAACATTTCCCCCGTCAGAAATGCATAGGAGAAATTAATTACATGAATAAGTAAAATTCCCAAATAACATTAATTTAAAAGGCAGGAGAATGCCAGGGAACCATAAATAGTTTTAAGTACATTATTACTACCCTAGAGATTGTGTTAAACACCCACTTTTGAGCTTACGGCTCTTGTGTATGTCAAGATCAAAGAATATTTTCATAAACTCTGGAGTACACATCTCCACTGAAAAGAGAGGGTGGGGCAAAAACAACAAAGAAACAACAACAACAACAAAACAATGTCATGGCCAGCTCCAGTGTTAAGTGTGATCAAGGTGCAAAAACTTAGTGCTTTAACAATGCTCTCGTCTGATTCCCATGATTTGTTTAAGAATTTTGCTTCAGCTAATACAAAGTACTCCAGGTCTTTATAATTTTGTTTGAACTAGTTAACAGATGCCTTTTGGAAAAATTAAAAATCATTATCACCTGATTATCAACAATAACAACAACAACAAAAAAACTCCCATAATTTTCACTGTTTTCCAAGGTAATGTCTTCTGTTCCGTGGGGCTGGGGGAGGAGGGTTGCTCAGATGTAATTCTCTGAACTCACTGGGCAGCTCAAGTCTCTTCCAAATATCAGAAAGCATACTTTCAAATTCTCTCTGGTGACAGCCCCACCTGTGGCAGTCCCTGCCCCCTATGCCAGCTATGCCAGCAGGCAGGCACATAATGAAGTCCCAGAGACCAGTGAGTCAGCTACCGAGATCACTGGTTCTCAGGCTGGAAGCCTCAGGCACGAGAACAGGAGGGACGTGGACATACACTGGAGAGGGTGCTTTGATGGACTCCCATGTGTGGGGGTGGTTTAATGATTCCTTTGAGCCATGAGATGCTGGGCCTAAAATGCCCACAGGGTTCAGCTTCTCACATTCCCAACCTGGCCAGCACTCGACTGCGCCACTGCAGGTCACCAGCCTGCCTTGGGTCTCGGCTACCAGAAGGCATGCTTCTAAGCACTTACATTCATCTGCCAAATAAGAGGAGCCCCAAGCTGTAGCATTACGTAAAAGTAGAGCTACTCAAGGCAGGCGTTCCAAAGAGAAAAATAAATTAATTGGGTTTATAGGTTGAAAGGAAAAGCCCCAGAGACAAATAGCTGACCTGTCTGGAAGGCCTAGAGTGCGAGACATCTGAAAAGGCTGACCTAGCTAGGATGGTTTCTTTTCATGCTTGTTAAATTGTATAGTGTAGGAAATTTGCTTTTAAAATAAGTCCTCACTGACGAATTTCAAAAGAAAAAAATTAACTCTTACTTGTTTTCTAGAGACCTTACAAAGGCAATAGGTAAGCCTTGATAGGTCTTGCTTCATATATTTATTTATTTCCATATAATACTGCATCATTTTACTACACAATTTATACATGCATTTAATGTTCCTATCAACCTTATGAGGTAGGTACTATTATGAATTCCATTGTACAGATGGGAAACTGAGGCACAGAGGGGCTGAGTAACTTTGATGCTAATGGTTAACAAGTGGAGAAAGGAGATAAACCCAGACAGTTTGTTTCCAGAATCTATTGTGTATGTGTGTGTGTGTGTGTGTGTGTGTGTGTGTGTGTGTGTCTGGGATTGAACCTAGAGTCTCACATCCCCTAGATAAGTGCTCTACCCCTGAGACACACTCCCAGCCTTAGAATCTGTAATTCTTCTTCTTTTTTTTTTAGTCCTGGGGATAGAATTCAGGGTACTTAACCACTGAGCCACATCCCCAGCACTTTTTATATTTTATTTTGAGACGGTACCTCGCTAATTTGCTGAGGCTGGCTTTGAACTCCTAAGCCTCTTTCCTCAGCCTCCTGAGCCGCTGGGTAGAATCTGTACTTCTAACGACCATACAACCTCATGCTGAGAACTTTGAGCCACTGGGTCAGGATACTATGAAAGCATTGGTAGCATTTTTAAAAAGTAGATAGTATTTAAACAGCTTCCTTTTAATTTTTGAAGAAAGGACCAAATTATTTCTCTTTTTCAACCTACTTCTTTGAGCAGAGATCTCACATCAGAAATGACATCAGCTCCTCCACCTCTGTCGCTCTTTGCCCACTGCCTCCATGCTCTAGTTTTTCTGATGGGTGGGAGCTCTTTGGAAAATCTGTCACTCAAACACCCAGCTAAAAGTTGACACTGAACAGAAACAGAAGAGAATGAGGGGACTAGCAGATAGGAAAGTTCCTGTGTGAACTGGCAGCTGGGCAGCATGATCACTGCCTCGGGGAGGTTCTGGTTTCAGGCACAGCTGGGACCTGAGTCAAATTTCAGTGGATGATCAGTGAATCAGGAAGGGCTAAGAGATTCTCACCTCTGTAACACCTGCCCACATAACCAGAAGAGACAAGCAAGCAGATCAAATAATAAGGTTAATGACACCAGAGTCTTAAACACTTACCTAGATGTGGATGTGTAGTGGCCTCTGTTGGAGCTGGACAAAGAGAGGAAAAGACAAAGATGACTGATTAGCCACAAGAGCAAAATACAGCAATGAATAATCACAAATGCCATTATAAAACTTAACAAATCAAAGTCTAGAGACTTTTTCGTGTGTTTAGGAATAATAATAATAAAAAGATGGCCAACTCTCTAGTTATTACATCTAAAAATAATAGATTCCTCCTAGAATGAAGATAGAACCCTTTTTGCACAGGACAGTCATTTATTATATGGGCTTCATCAGGTACTCTTGAAGCACACAATATATATGATGTGATAGTTAATGGACAGGTCAAAACATTCTCTGAACACCTATTCCATACGAGGACTCTGCCAGGCATCAGGGAAATGTAAACAGAAGTATCATCCTGGCCCTCAAAGAGCTCACTGCCTGGTGGGGACAAGTGTAGTAGGGTGTAATAAGCGTTATGATAGTGTTGGGGGGGGGGGTTGGTTATACTTTGCTCATGTTTTTTTTTTTTTCTCAAAGGAGAAACATCAATTCACTACAACAATTTACTACATCAATTCACCATGAAGAAACACCAGTTCACTACTTAAAAATTATAATTCACGATGTAGACATTTTAAAATCTTTCTGTCAAAAAAGAAGTTCAGCTAGATAGGAAGAAATTAGTTTAACACAAAGGGCAGTAGTTCAGTTATGTTAGATTAAAAAATCCACTGTTATATATAAATAAAAAATAAAATAAAATTAATCTGGAAAAAATCCAAACATCACAGCATTTTAAAACAAGAGATCCATGTATGTATTACTGCTTCATGTCTTATTGCACATTGAAAAAAATTACACTCGGTTTTTTGAAGCAGATTCTATAGAAAGTATGAGTATAGTTGTTTTTAGATGTGGTCTTCTAAAAAATGAACAAATTTTGTCAAATTTTCTGAATAGTAATACAGAAATCTTGAAAAACACAAAAGCTATTCTTGTGTTTTGTGCTAATGTTTATTGACTAAGTTGTAGGATAATTTCACAAAGATTCACTCTATGTTGAAGGTGTTCTTGAAACAAAAGGAAACTCTTCAACTACACAACAAAGACAAAAACATGACATAATGATATATGTTCTCTCACCAACATCAGCACAGAATATGAACAAGCTAAGCTGGAATCTTCTAGGAGAGTGAGAGCTTATTTGTAAGCTAACAGGAAAAGTAAGGGAATTTGTGTTGAAACTTAACTTCTACAACACAAATTTTTAATGATTTAATGATTTCCTAACATTTAAGATTCCTAACATGAATCTGTAAGGAAAATAAAAGGAGACACAGAGACAAGATGCAGAGGCAGGAAAGATGGCAGAGAGGCCAAGCTGCCGGCTTTATTTATGTCAATAGGTTACTTTAGGTCATTGGCATCATTAGTACGTATTGTTCATTGTTCATTATTAGGCAGGTTACAGACCTAGCAACATTATGGAGCTTATTCCTCAGTTACGTACTAAGTCGCAATGTGCAATGTTAGGAGCCTTGTGTAGCTTTCAAGAAAGTCCATCATATAAAGTTATTGTTATGTGGACAGGTTTAGGCTCAGTGAAACACTGTGGTTGTCTAACAAGAGAGTTCCGTTATTCCCAGGAGCTGTGTGCCTGACATCAAGGTTGAGTCTGATAAGACTCTAGCACAGAGCCTCCTCATGCAGGAATTGCCATAGCAACTAGACATTGCTACATGTATTTAGTTATTTTACTAGTTCATAGGAGAAACTGCAGGGCATTCCAAGGTTGGGAAACAGAGTGCCTGTTACCCCCTGGGAGTTTGCTCACCAGAGGAACACTTCTCTGTATATTTCCATGGTCAGAATCTCTATATGAATCAATGTCTTAGAGATTTTAACTGTAAGTTAAAATCTAGCACCTAAATTGTCTGCAAAAACTACAAGAAAATTTTGAAAATAATTTTGGAGTAATTTTTCAATTTTTGCAACATGCTTGTGAGTTATAAATTAATAATACTAAGTAAATATAAAGTGAATGAATTCACTTGAATAGACATAGTTTTGAAACTAATATATATATATATATTAGTTTCAAAACTATGTCTATTCAAGTGAATATATATATATATTAGTTTCAAAACTATGTCTATTATATACATATATATGTATATATATATATATATATATATATATATATATATGTACATATATGTTTTACCATCAAAGATAGATGTGGTCTTCTAAAAAATGAACAAATTTTGTCAAAGTGGATGTAGATATTAAAGGAAAATGATATTTTTGATAATTAATTCAGTTATTCAAAGGCCTCTTCAAGTAGATATGAAATAAGTAGATATGTGAAATTAATTTTTTTTTAGTACCAGGGTTTGAGCCCAGAGGTGCTTAACCGTTGAGCCACATACCCAGTCTTTTTAATTTTTATTTTGAGACATGGTTTTGCTAAATTGCTAAGGTTGGCCTCCAACCTGTGATCTCCCTGCTTCAGCCTTCTGAGTTGCTGGGATAATAGGAGTGTGCCACTATGCTCAACTGTAAAGTTACTGTTCAGCCGTAAATTTTACGAAATCTTAAAACAGATCAAGTGTTCCAATGTTTGAGATACACTCTAAGAATAAAACATGCACAAGATTTTGTAATCTTGGTACAAAAAGTAAATATGAAATATGTTCTTAATAATTTTATATTGACTAAATTATATTGAAATGTATAATATTTTACATATTTTGCTAAATAAAATATATAATCAAATTAATGTCATTTCTTTCTTTTTTTATATGTGACTACTCTAATACTTTAAATTACTCCTAGGCTCACATTATACTTCTATTGGAACATCTTTGTACAATGATGAACTAGAGCTATAACAAAGATCTGTACAAAGAAACAATTAGGAAATCACTGTTACAAAAAAGGGAGGAGAGTCATGGAAGGAAACCAAGTCACTCAGAGACAATGTGGGGCATAAAGAGAAATAAAATTTGTATATGTGCTTTTAAAAATTGAGCGCACCACTATCTCATGAAATCACAGCAGTCTAGAATGGGCACATCAGATAAAATGAGGTTGTATTTAATCCCCTCAAAGGTTATTCTCTTGACAAATACTCTTTTCTTGCAAATGACTTATTTCAGAAGGAAACCTTAAAGTAATCATGTGAATATAAAATACAGTAGTGCTGACAAATATCAGACAACTTGTTGAACAAATCAATCATTGCAAGGATTGAGATTTCAACACACTGGGAAGAAAAGGAAAAGGATGACTAAAAACAAATCGGAGGAGTGGTTAATGAGCCCTGCGTTACTATTATTGATCACTGCTTTAAACAGCCTTTGAATCAAGTAAGTTATATAGGTGTATGTGTGTGTGTGTGTGTGTGTGTGTGTGTGTGTGTGTGTTTATGATGACAGAAAATTCTTACAAATATAGGTATTATGTTACAGGAACCATATCTCCTGAATCATTTTAGAATTCAAAGGCCCTAGGTACTTTTGCCTCAGGTATCTCTTCACCTAATTTGAAATTCAAATGTATTAAATTTCCAAACCTAAATATGACAAATTAGACATGGTCTGTGAAGTTAGTATTTAATGAGCTATGAACCTAGACTTTCATCTCCCCAGGAATAATTTCTTTATTACTTTTTTGTATTTTATTGCAATAAAGCACCATTTGACCTTCAAGTATGATAATTAGGCTTCCAAAAATGTTATAAATTTAGAGTGAAAATAGTTCTCCCTGTGTTCAGGAATATACTTATGACTAGTATAAAAGCTTACTTAATGTTTAAAGACAGCTAAATCACCCACCGAACCAGCAACATTAGCAATTATTTTTTTCTTCCCACCCTCTCTCATTTCCCACTTTGATTTGTGTTTTGTAACAACTTATCATCTTTCATATTCTAAAATAAATAGAATAGGAGCAAAACAAAAATATATCCTTATAATCTGGAAATAGAAAACTCTTTCAGATAAGATTTATTCTACTACAAACTGTCAATTATGACACCTTAGTGACTAAAACTTGTGATGCATTGTCTTACCATGCCCATTCCCGCATTTTGTCAAGGCAGATGGCCATACATTTTTTTTTCAAAAAAATTACCTATGATGTGAATAAAAATTTTAAGTGAATAACCAGAATATAAAACAATATATCATTTGAATTGTTGGTGAATTTTTTAAAAATTGCTGTGCAATTGTGTACTTTAAAAAATAAATTCTAGACCTTTTAGAACTGAAGAAATACATTTCCATAAATGGGACAGATGAGAGAAAGAACAGCTGGAAGCTGACCTGAAACCTGAGCACACATGGCTTTTAAACAACATTCAGAAGTATAAAGCAGGAGAGAGATACCAAGTAGGAGGAGAAAGAAGAAGAGGAAGAGAGTGGGATAGTCCAGAGAGGGCCTTATACAACAGACTAAACTAGGGGCAACTGGGGAAGCTAAAGGATTTCAGGCTGGGAGTAGTGACATGAGGTCTGCGTCTAGGAGCAATGTAATGGATGGATGGAAGGCCTGCACTGCCCATCACCAAAGCCATTAAGCAGGGGAAGAAGAGGGCTGGTTACAGAGATACTAAGATTAAGTAAACTGATCTAGACATCTTAGGACAGGCATGCAAGGCAGAAAGGAACTAGCAAACATTGCTATATAGGTTTTTGTTTAGTATCTAGGTTATTTATGAAGTCACTAAACACAGTGCCATAAAGGGATGCAGATTTGGGGGAAAGCAAAGTTCAGTTTACTTAATTCAAGGTACCAAAAGGACATCTAAATGTAAGTGCCTAGAAATAGTGATAACAGCTAACAGTCTGGGCTAACCACTACGCTACATACTTCATTACGGTTGTCAATCCTCAACTTGACCAGGTTCCTTCTGGGCATAGAATATTGTCCAGGCCCTTGGGAATAGAATGGGATGGCCAAAAAGGTCAATACTATAATTTTCCCTATTTTACACACAAGACACTTGAGAGTCAGAAAGTACTAGAGTAGAAATTTAGCTCTGAACTTTATGTTCTCAACTGCTTTGCCTTACTGACTTTCAGCACCAAGCAAATGGATGGAGTTCAGGAGTTGAAATCCATAGGTCCAAGTGAGATCACCAGAGATAATATAAAAGTATGATAAGAAGTTCAAGGACAGATTCACTGCCAGCCCCAGAAGGCACAATGTGGGAAGAAGAGGAACCCACGATGAAACTGAGAAAGGGTGGGCAAGTCAGGCAGGGTGAGGACTAGAGGCCCCTGGATTGGCTGGCATCCTAGTGGATTAGTGGTGACCTTGAGGATGTCAGTTTCAATAGCATGCTGGCAGTGGAGGCCAGATGGCAGGGTTAGGACTGAAGCCTGGGAACATGCAGTGCTCTTTCAAAAAGATGAAGAGTCAGTGAGAAACATGGCCAGAGGGATACATGCAGTCAAAGATGACATTCTTATTGCAAGTAGTGATTGGCATTAGCGTGTCTAAGCACTGAGGAGAAAGGGAGTCCCTGAACAGCAAGATATTGAAACTATGAGAAAGACAGGGCAAAATTATTGGAGCAAGGCCTCAGAGGAGATGGGAGAAATGTTTTTCCACTGAGTTTATGTTTTCTGTAAATGTGTTTTGGTTATTCTTTTCTGGGTTTAAACTGGTATGTCTATTATAAGCTACTTAAGAACAAGATATGAAACTGCTTTATATTGTCACACAATTCCCACAGGTCTGTTAGTTTCCACACATGCCCACTGGGGATATACTCCAATATGTGCTAATTAATATTAGTACATTCCAATTCTCAAAAACTAGATTGTGAAAATATATGGTAATTATTATATGAAACAACTGCATCTTCACATGTGCATTGAACATAAAGTTGGATTAATAAGTTGCAGGAAATAATAGTTCACAAGTCAAAATAAAATTGTGATTCATGTGTGTTGACAACAGCTTTGTTCCCCTCCCCCAAGTAATTAGATAGATCCAAACTAGGTTCTGTCCTTCAAACTAGGAGGGAATCGAGAGGATTATGTAGCAGCAAGAATGGGAAGCATACTTCCATAGGCATTCAAAAGAACTCAATGTCAGATCCTTCTCAGGCATAAATCTTGGTGTTTTGACTTTAGACTAGATAAAGCTGTCAAGTGGAAATGTATACAGCCATCAGAACTGAAGAGAAGGGTGTTTAAATCTATGTTCAATCACCTTGGAATAAACAGCACCAGTCCAAAACACCCTTCTTCAGGAAATTAAAAAAGAGCCAGACCCACCCAGGGCCAGTAGCAAGAAATTCCACTACAGCCCTGCGAGGGAGTTCTTTGTCATTCCCCTTAATCTTGTCTGTCTTCAGGATCACTCAGGGACACTTTTTGCCTGCCACAGCCTCAAGAGGGCTTTAATTCTTTCCCTTGTTGGGTAGTTTGTGAGACCTTGAAGCAAGATTGGGGAGTTCGCGAATGGTTTTCCCTGAGCCTCTTAATTCAGCTCTCTCTGTGTGTAAATTGCAAAGCCCAGGGATGTCATGAACAGGAGTTGTAACTGCTAAACTGAAATTCAAGCTACAAAATAGCCATGGGGAAAACAGATGTCTTTGACTAGCAAATGTTTTAACACTGGGAAAATTCAAGTGAAGCACATTATTTGTTTCCCATCAACAATTAAAGTAGATATGGCAAAACCTAATTCTGACTACTGAAGAAAAAAAACAAGGCTGATTTAATAAAGACTTTGCCTTTCAGGGTTTTGGAAAGGCAATAATACAAGCTATTGAGTAATAAGTACATAGCCAAGGGAAGATTTTGGCAAATCTGATCTATAATTTGTGTAATATTTAGACATAAAAACCCCATTTAAAAATTATTTTCCTTTTATTTATTTGGTGGTTGGTGCATGTAGCAGGGTGTGGCTGGGGATTGAACCCAGGGTCTTAAGCATGCTAGGCAAGCACTCTGTTACTGAACCACACCCAAGCCCTGAAAGGTCCTCTTACAGTGTTGAAAAACATCTAAGTAAATTAAATACTGCATTCACTCTATGAATTTACTTATTAAACATTTCCCTCTCCTCTCATAGTTTAAGTTAACTGACCAATCCTTGATACAAGTGATTCAAAAATTCCAAAGAGTTTGGGGTCTCAACCACCATGATCCAATGGCCCCTGAAGAATACATGCTCACTTTCTACCACTCACTGTTTTGAGGACGATGAACAGCAGGATCTGCTGAGGCTGGCATAAAGCAGCCAAGGTTTTCTGCACCAGCTGTAAGCCTGACCCCTTTCCTCCTGACATAAAGCATTTGCCTTTGGTTATAGCCACTTCCATCAACCCAACAACAGAGAATTCCAGCGTGGCTTATAAATGGCATGCACCCTTTGGGGGCACTACAGGGCATGACTGCTGTCAGGCCGCTAAGCCTGCCATCTGGCCTTGCTAAATAATCAATGTGCGTGTTTGAAAAGGGTATGCCAAGAAGCTCACAGGCCCATGAACATACACGCACACCATTATTCTCCCCGCCTCATCCTTGCCTGTGATTTGTACACACAACTAGACCAGCAGCAGCCACACTGATGCGCTCACAGCAGCCTCACACGGGATGCTTTTGCCTTAAGCTTGTGGTTTATTTTCAAGGGCTCCAAAGAGGGTTCATCCTTCCTAGGTTTTCAGGGAGTTTAGGCAGTAGTGATAATCTTGTTTACTGAGGTCATGGTTCTTGAAGATTTTCAGTGATTAATTTCTTAAATTTAATTTATTAAATTTTTACTTGTTATAATGGAATCAATACTGGTCTGTGAGTCCTGAGATCTGGATTCTAACCCTGCCTCTTATATTTTGTCAAGTGAACTTTCTTGAGATCATTGCCCCTGAATCTGGTCTATGTTCCAAGAGCATCAAGGGAATTCACTAGAGTTTCAATGAAAATCTGTGAATGATTTTCAGATTTTTAAGTGGCAGTATACACACATTTTGCAACTGAAGTCAGTGTAAGAAACATTGCTTTGGTATCACCCTGTCTCAGAGTGTCCCACAGCAAAAATTTCAAAAAAGAGATTTTTAAAAAAAATTTTTTTTAGGAAGGGTAGTGAGTTTCCAACTATAAAATGTTTAAGTCCATTATTCAGCATTTATTGAGTGTATGTTTTATGCCAAGTATTACTACATGTTAAAGAAAACAAAAAAAAAAAATTAAGTCATGATTCCTGCCTTCAAAAAGCTCCACTTGGGGGAAATGAGCACTTAAACAAATAATTATGACACAATAGAGGCAGACCATGCTAAGAGCCAGGCTCAGAATTTTCCTGTGGTTCCTGAGAAAGGATTCACTCCACCAGCCAAAGCAGAACTAGTCCTCCCCATCAAAAGTAGAAACTCATATCTTTACTTTTGTAGGGGACTTGTATTATTTTTCTATAACCAAATACTATAAGTTCATTGTAAGAAATTAGAAAATACAGATAAGTTTAAGGGGAAAAAAATAAAATATCCCCATTCTTACGACACTGACCAGCTTACACTTTTATTTTATGTCAGCTGGTCTTGCCTAAACCTTTGTTCCAACAAGATCCCTTCCCTTTAAGATTTACTGAGCCTGTCCTCTGTGCCAGCATCTCTGCAGAGAAAGGTCACACAGACAGACCCTGATTCACTTCTCTATGACTCCAAAGCCGTCATAAAGCCTGAAATCCAAAACAAATGTCTGCTCACTGGATTTCTCTCCTCAGCCTCAAGAAAAGTAGCCCCTGACACCCAGATGTTGGCCTGGCTCTCCCAGCCAGGCCTTGGTGCTGTCCTGCTAAACATAAACAATATCAGACAAGGCTGCTTGGGGACCTTGATGGATCAAGAAAGAAGCACATCCACTTCTTAATCATGTCTGAATACAGACACAACTTTGATACTGTCCAAGTCACAATGTACCAGGTGTCCCCCTCTCCTGGCTGGTAGAGGAGATAATACCTAGCAGGATCGGAAAACCTGAATTAGCCAGAGCAAAAAAAGGCTTCAAGGGAAGGGTACAAACAAAACTGGGGTGATGGAGTGAGGTTTATTCAGGAAGTTTTAAGGTAGAAGTGACAGGATGACAAGATATGAGGTGGGGAATACAAACAGAAGCCAGATGTAAAGGATTTTCCCTGAATGCATGAAAAGCAATGGAAATTTTTTTATGATGAAGATAAACTACTGCTTCTAATTGAGACAGGGAAGAATTTTAAGCAGGGAAATAATAAAATCATATTTCCACTGAAGCAAGTGCATTATGGCAGCTCTGTATAGGCGCCAAGAAAATGGGAGCAGGACAATCAGGGAGGAGGCTATCAACCAATTCCCAGAGGAGGTGATGTGGCTGGACCAATGCTGGGTCAGTGGAGAAAGGGAAGGAAGACAGAGAAACTCCCCTCTTCTTTTTTAAACCCTGCAGACCTTTCAGCACTAGCTCCCCTAAAGCCCCCAGGCAACTCAGCTACCTCTGTGATTCATGGATCTTCCATTTACATCCTAGCCTCTAGGCTCCTCAAGAGCAGGAAATGGGTGTCTTTTCACTTTCATGCTCATGTTTAGCTCTATGAGTTAGGGCAGCAGCCTTCCAGGTGCTGGTTATATGTTTGTAGAATAAAGTCTTCCAATAGAGTCTTCTAAGGAAAGGAATAAGACTACAGACAAGACATCATTAGTATGTGTTCTAATACAAAACAATCTTGTAATAATATCCATATCCAAGCTCCACAAAACAAATTATGCTTTGTGTGAACTGTTTTTAATTGAAATCAGCAAACCTACTGAATATGTTATAATTGAAAGGTCCTGTGATGTGGTAAGTAGTGATTATCATTTTTTTCTTCTTGTAAATATATTAGATATTCCTCATTTAATGCATAGAAAATCATTCCATGTTAAAATTGCTATTTTATTTGAGAAAATAATTAATATTTTAATTAAAAGTAGATAGGATCAAAATAAATATACAGTTTATAGCACTAATTATTTTCCTTATTATTTCCTGACAGCAGGAAGCCATCAGTCTTGTTAGAATTCTTTCTCATCTTATCTCGGTTAAATTGATGATTTCAGTGTATTAGGTGCTGTTGAAAAGCTCAGTGTTTTCCTTCTACCCTGGGTTGAGCAGCGCTTTTAATAACATCCACATCTACCCTCATTTAAATCATGTTCACGAGCAACACTACTATATAAGGTAATTTTTTTTTCTCGCTGGTTGAGAATTTTTTTTTCTCGCTGGTTGAGAATTTTTTTCCCCACTGATTTTTCTTGGCTTTTCTATTTCATTTTAGAGGATCCAGCCCCAATAATTCATTTATAATAGAAAAGACTCTTAAATTCAAAGCTTGAAAGAAATTAGCTTTTAGGCAATGATAAATGTTAATAAAATTAGACTTTTTTTGACATTACACACTTTTCAGGATATTGATATTCACTGCTATACAGCATTCTATATTTTCAGTAATGTGAACATTTTCATAGTTTAGAAAAAATTTTACATTGTGATAGAATTCTTGAGCTTATTTGCAGAGGCATATTCTAAATATTTGCATACTCAAAAATCACAGAATAAAATCTGTTTAACCAAAGAATATTGGTATGTCTGAAACTATAGAGTTTTCTGATTCAGAAATCATGTAAGTAAACAATCAGAAGTTTGCCAGTAATAATCATCAACTATCACACTAATTAGATAAAACTGTACTGATTATATGTGTATTGTATCTATATATGTACATGAGTGTGTACGTAAATTTTCTTTTTTTTAAGTCCATTAGATTTTCTTTAACAGAAAGATAATTAGTGGACATTTCCTTTAAACTCAATAATGTTATTCTTAAGTTAACAAATTCCCTGAAATATCATTCTAAACAGAAATTGGTCCTATGTCTATGATGATGAGTGAAAACAGCATAACATAGACAACAATGGACTTAAAATGCATTCATCCACAAGATGCTCAATCAAGGACTATATGTATGCTTAGGCCAATTTACATTCATTCTCTCCACCAGAAACTTTGGAGTGGCACTTATATGCCAGGCACTAGGCCAGCTACAGGGAAATCAAGAAGCATTGAGTCATAGCTCCTATACTTGAGAAGCCCAGTCTCAGGGCAGCATTCATCACTTTTCAGAGGAAAATTCTATAGGAAATGGTAAACACTATCATGGAGACAAACAAAGTTTGTCCAAAGATGGAATCTCAAGAGGTAAGAGGTGCAAATTTGCATATAGGCACGGATTCTGATTTTCAGTGTTTATTGTATTTTGTGCGTAAGTATGTATCTGGAGTTTTGTCTGGAAGAAAGTCTGGATTTATACAGGACAATTCAAAAGTAGAAATCATTTAAGGTTGCCTGATTCCCTGTTACACATATCTGATATTATGTAAATTTTAATCTAAAAGAAATATAGTATCTACTCATAATTCTTAATAGTCCACAGTTGAAGGAAGTCCATAAATACTACATAAAAAAGTAATAATCAGAAAAAATTTCAGCAAAGTTGACAAGTTTTAAATGGTAAATTAAGCAGAATACATTTTTTTAAATTCTAAAATTACGACTAAGGCATGTATTTCTAGGATAACCAACATTAATTCATTAGAAAAACTATGAAAATAGTATAAACTTTCTTTTGATTTATTTTGCTCATACTTGTTTTTTCTCAGAGGCTAGAGACCTTTATCAACAGTCACTTAATAAATAATTATTAGGAATGTAAACTGGTTAATAATTCAATTTTAAGGCAGTTTATCAAGTAATAGTAATAAAATGCTTACTTAGTCATAGAATATAAGATCTATCATAAGTAATTTGGACACAACCAACACAGACAAGTCAAACACAACTCTTACCTCCTTGTTCACACAACTGCTGGGCTAATGCATCTTTGAAAATAACCTGGCCCCTGTGTGTTGCTGTAGCCCTGAAAATGAACAGAAAAAGGTTAATTCAAATATCGTAACATATATGGTACTAAGATCTTTTTAAAATTAAATTTAAATGCAAAGAGCCTCATTCTTAAAGTTCACTTTGAAATTATGATCTTTAAAAAGGAGTGCATCTGACAGGAACAGAAGTGGACCATAGAGTGAAGGTTGAAACCAAGGCCCTGGGTTGATCGTTACCTTCTGGTCTTACTTTATAAATATACTGCAACATTTGGGGACTTATTTTGAAAACAGCAGATGTAAGCAAAACCTAGATGGAAGAAAAATTATGGAATGAATGCTTATTAAAATTTATTCTTTAGGTGATGTTGATATAAAATGTTTGTGGAGTAATCATAATATTACTACTAGAGATAAATGCTCTACAGGTATTTTTTTTTCCAAAATCAATAACACAGAGAGTGAAGCAAAGAATTATATTTTTTAAAGTATTTTCTTTAAAAAAATAAGGGTTATTACAGTTTTCATAATAAAATCTGCCAGATTAAAATATCCCCTTTCTCCCTATTGGGTCTAATTCACTATTGAAAGGAGACGTGCATCTTTTACCTCCTCTAATCAGAGCTATGCACATGGGTATTGAGAAAAAAAAATCCTTGCAGCAGATGTGTTATTCAGTGGCTATAATAGGAAACATCTTATTAAAGGAATAATTGTTTATGCTTTTATATGTTAAGTGTTTTCTTTTAAAAATAATTCTTCTGGTGTAAAAACATGCTACTGAAAAGAATTTAGATCAGAAAATCATGTTTCCTTGAGAAACTTGATTTTAGAAAATAAGCCATACAAAATATTTTTACTAATTAAATATATTAACATTAAATCCTGACTTTATTTTTTTTTATCAAAATCACCCTATAATAAAGATAATTTGATTCAGTCCTTATCTGCTGAAGATAGATTATGTGCTTGGCTCATGAGAGGGCATGGTTTGTCCTCTGCATTTCTTCTCCCCAGGGTCTTCTTTGGTCAACATCTTGTCCTTTCCTCAGCTTATGAGGGGCTCCTGGCTACCAACATTCCCGACTCTGGCCCCCATGTGGAGATACCTTCCCCCTTCATTCTGTAGACCTTTCTGATTTCTGTCCTTCATGAAATTGTTGCTAGCCCCTGGTGTCAATACCCAGGACCCAACTCTCTGAAAGTAATCTGATAAACTAATCCATTCTGGAGTGTTAACAGATGATGTTGCTCCAAGCAAATATATTTTAACAGTGACACTAAAAATATTATACTTTCACACACACACACACACACACACACACACACACACACACTGGCATGAGTGACAGTTTTGAGTGGTGGAAGGGAGACTTAATTGGGGAGAAAAATCATTGTATAGTTTCAACTCACAGCATATGTGAGACCTACAAAGAGAGTCAGACCGTGCTTTCCATATTAATTATTATCAAAATTACAGATAAGCAGATGCTAATTTTTTTCTTTTTATTCATATATATTTATAGTGTTGCCTTCACTTTCAGAAAGCTTAAAATGAGGACTAACATTTGATGAATCTAAGCCACAAACATATCCTACTGACACATTAATTAATACAGGTTTTCTGTCCGGGCAGAACATGTTGACTTTATTTACCATTTTAAATGCATTATTCAATTCAGTCAAGCCAAGTGCTTTTGAGATCACATCTAATTCTAAATAGCAATACAAAGATCATAAGTATAGAATTTTGGTGTGACACTTGCTTTGGAAGGGAGACATTATTTTCAGAAATCACTAACCACTAAGAAACCTCCTACAGTATATAATGCTTAAATAATTATCTGTTTTAGTTGTCTTCTGATTGTAAGCATGTAATAGTCCTATCATAATATTTCTTGTTGGTCCACACACTTGGTTATCATTGTGCCAGTCTGTGCTCCTCATGAATAGGCTGAGCCCAAGAATTGAGATAAAATACTTTCAACAGCAGTTTCACCTTATCTCTATTTCAGAGATGTCAAGAAATCTTCGTTACCGCATGGTGCCCTGTGGTAAGTCCATACGTTTTTTTCCCAATACTTAGTTTTCTCAGATTTAGGATTTGTTGCTTTCATTCATATACTTACTTCTGCTTTGGTTCAATGAACAGATCTCATAATTCCTAAAGAATTATAAAGTAATCAAAACTGATTTTTTTAGCATAATACTCATTCTGCAGATAGAAAAGAAACTGCAAGATAGAAAATGGAGCCCTGGATTTTTTTTTTAAGAGAGAGAGAGTGAGAGAGGTAGAAATAGAGAGAGAATTTTAACATTTTTTAGTTATCGGCGGACACAACATCTTTGTTTGTATGTGGTGCTGAAGATTGAACCCGGGCCGCACGCATGCCAGGCAAGCGTGCTACCGCTTGAGCCACATCCCCAGCCCTGGAGCCCTGGATTTTGAAGTTGTGGGCTTCCCTCCCCTCATCCAACATGCTCCCCACCACCCATTCCCCACATCTTCCTAGTGCATTTTTCTAGAACTCTTGGGCTTTAGGAAGCAGATTTTGAAAGCCACTGAACTCATCTCTTACAGAATATGGATCAGGCATATTGTAGCTTAGTATTTAAAAAACTGTCTTGAGAAGCACAGCATACCATGTGCTTAAGGCCATTGTCCCAATTCTTTTGCTTGGGAAAAGTAGAAATGATAATAATAATGTGGTGGGTCTATACTATATCTATTATAGCACCTATTATAAATTAAAATTTACCCCTGTTAGCACTGTTGTAAGAATCTATATAAGTCAACTTATTCCTGACCACAGCCATGTGAGCTAGGTGCCATTATCCCAATTTTTCTGGAACACAGAGTTATCATGTGATTCACAAATGACACACAACTGACTGTAAAATCAGAATTCAACCCCAGGCAGTCTGAAGGTAGAATCCTGCTTTTAAGCATTCTATCAAATTTTCACTAACCTAGTTCAAGATATGATGGTAGTTTTCAGTCTCTTTTGGAAGGAGAGCCTGCTTTCTGGGCTTGATTTTTTTTTTTTTTTTGGAAAGAGACTAATCTCAGTTTAATTGAAATATAATCGGCATATAATGAACAAAACATTTTAAGCAATCAAGAAGTTTTGACAATTGTGTATACCCATGTATCATCAGTACAATAAGATATAGAACATTTTCATCACTCTACAATGTTCCTCCTGTCTCCCTCAGTCAATACCCACCTCTCTAAGACAGTCAGTATTGTAATTTCTATCACCATAAAACAGTTCTTTCTTTTAAAAATTTTATTTTATTGCAGTGCTAGGGATTGAACCCAAAACCTCACACATGATTTACTATTGATCTGTACCTCCTGATCTTTTAAAAAAATTTGTTCTTTTTAGTTATACATTACAGTAGAATTATGTTGATATATCTACATACATGTAGTATAACTTCCCATTCTTATGGTTGCACATGATGTGGAGTTACACTCGTCATGTATTCATATATGAACATAAGAAAGTTATGTCCAATTCATTATACTGTCTTTTCCATTCCCATCCCAGCTCCCTTCCTATCACTTCCCTCTGTCCAATCCAGTGAACTTCCATTCCTCCCTCCAGCCCACCTATTGTGAGTCAGCATGTGCCTATCAGAGAGAACAGGTGGCCTTTGGTTTTTTGAGAATGGCTTATTTCACTTAGCATGATAGTCTCCAGTTCCATCCGTTTACCTGCAAATGCCATTATTTCATTCTTCTTTATGACTGAGTAATATTCCACTGTGTATATGTACCATACTTTCTTTATTCATTCATTTAGGCACCTAGGTTGGTTCCATAGCTTAGCTATTGTGAATTGAGCTGCTGTAAACATTGATGTGGCTATGTCACTACTTTAAGTCCTTTGGGTATAAGCCAAGGAGTGGGATAAGTTGGTCAAATGGTGGTCTCATTCCAAGTTTTCTGAGGAATTTCCATACTGCTTTCCAGAGTGGTTGTACAAATTTTCAGTCCCACCCACAATGTATGGGTGTACCTTTTTCCCCACATCCTTGCCAACATTTATTGTTACTTGTATTCTTGACAATTGCCATTCTGATGGAGTGAGATGAAATCCAGTGTAGTTTTAACTTTTACTTCTCTAATTGCTAGTGATGTTGAACATTTTTTCATATATTTATTGACTGTTCATATTTCTTCTTTTGTGAAATGTCTGTTCATTTGTCCATTTACTTATTGGGTTATTTGTGGGGTTTTTTTTGGTGTTAAGTTTTTTGAATTAGTGAGTCTATGTTATAATAAAATTATATTTACAAAAAAAGAGCTCCCCATATTAAATACATAATCTTAAAGTTACTATTCTACCATTTGAGAAACTCTTTAGATTTCCCAGATGAAGAAAACTCATTGTGATCAACATATTCTGTGCTTGAAATAGTCTTTGTTATAATTTTAAAAGAGTATGAGATAGTCTGATCTTACCAACTCCTAGAGCAACTGTCCACGAAGGCATTTAAGAATCAACTGTGCATTGTGCTGTGGCACAGGACTGAAGCTCAGTCTTTACACTGAAGAATACCAGCTTCATATTCCCTATGTGAGGACAGGGATAACTTAAAATAACCACTATCACTTAAAGATAGTCATATTCACTCTTTGCATCCTTAATCTCTCAACCTAAATAGAGTCAAGCTTCTGAAACATTAGAAATCATTAATTAAAAAGAAAGTGTCCCTTATAAGACACTAGTCATAATGATGTGAACTTAGGAAGAAATCAAAACTATTTCTATTTTTCAGTTCACAATTTGCTTCCAAGAGTGCAATATTGCAATCCAGTTTCCAAGTAATGAATACAGACAGGTTTTAGTATAATTGTCACAGTGCCTGAATTCCCAAGTGTATTGTTTATTTATTGAATGAATCGATTTGCTCACAGATTGATGTGAAGAACAACATGAGCTGCCTCATCTTAAAACTAGGACAATGTGCTTTCCCTCTATGGGTGGGTTACTTTTCCCACCTTTCTCTGTGGCTTTACCCATGAGTTCTGGTGTGTTACTGAGTCTTTTATATTCACAGCTACAAGGGCATTCATTAATCAGGAATTTGAATTTAATTTAGTGCAATATCAGTATGTCAAGTTACCCTCCAGAAACTATATGGAACACGAGAAAAGAAAGAGGTTTTCTGGGTTTAGTAAATTTTGTCTTTGAAGGAAACAATTTATTTAGAAAAATAAAAATTCTTGCACCCTTGTTGTCAGCAAATTTAATAATTTCTAATTTGGGGACATTTATTAAAACAAGAAAAAAAAACCCAAATGCTTTAAAACATAAAAGGGAGTAAATGAATAACTCCAGGGAGAAATTATTTTTATATTAAACTCTCAATTTCAGCTATGCTAGGCTATTACAAAATGCTTAAAAGTTTCTGCATGCTTTCACAGCATTTGCTTTCCAAAACTTCACTGCTCTCATTGTTTTTACAACCGCATCTTTTATCTTTAGACCACAGCATTTTTCCTTCTGTCACATATATAAATATTCTCTATCCCTGAAATCTAGTAATTGTAATATCTGTCTGTCCTTAAAGGTCACCAAATACATGGCTTAAGCCTGTTTCCTGATGGAGGTATAGTTATATTAGCAAGAGAAAGGAAATACAGGTAAAATAATAAACATAGGGAAAATAAATGAATGGTTAACACTAACTTCACTTCCAAATGAATCAGCAAAATTAACTAAAGAAATTGAGATGTAGGATCTATGTTCATCTGATACAGTTTATGTTCATCTAACAGCACAGATCCACTGAAAACACAGGTTGAGCATCCCTGATCCAAAATCTGAGATCCAAAATACTCTAAAATCTGAATTTTTTGAATGCCATCATGACCCCACAAATGAAAAATACCATACCTGAGCTCACATGACAGGTCATAGGCAAAATGTACTGAAAACATTGTATAAATTACCTATAAGCTAGGTAAAAAGATGTATAGGAAACATCAATAAATTTTGGGTTTAACTTGGGTCTCATCTCTAACAAATCTCAAAATGTATATGTAAATATTCCAAGATTTGAAATCCAAAAACTTCTGTTGCAAGCATTTCAGATAAGTTATTCTTCACCTATACACATACAACCATGGTAGCAGCTATACAGTAAATGTGGAGTAGATGAATGACTAGTCCGTGGTTCCCTGTTATACAGAATGTCAAATGCTTTAAAAAGTGACCAGCAGCAGACACAGTGGGGCATACCTTTAATCCCAGTAGCTCAGGAGGCTGAGGCAGGATGGTAGCAAGTTCAAAGCCAGCCTCAGAAACTTGGTTGGCCCTAAGCAACTTAGCAAGACCTTGTCTCAAAATGAAAAATAAAAAAGGACTGGGAACGTGGCTCAGTGGCTAAATGCTTCTAGGGTCAATTCCAGGTCCCTCCCCCCTCTCCCCCAAAAAAGTAACCAGCATATTATTGCATAAGAAACACCATGGAAAAGATAGATGATAAAATATATGGTCAAACAGACATTACTATAGATAAGATTTATTTTGGAAATCAGTTAATAGCAAGAAAAGTAAAAGAAAAACTGATGCATTTGCTTTACTATTTTAGCACATTTTCATCATTTAACAAAGAAAAAGTTTCCTAAGTAATTTTAAAACAATTGTAATTCAATGCTTTCCAAAACTTCAAAGAAAAAATGTTTTTCATACCAACTTTTTTTAATCACGGAAAGTCATCAAACAAAAGTACTGGAGTGGCTCTGCCTGTTTTAAACACCTTTTAACTAAGAATGCCTATGTGAACATGCCTCAGAGGTATCCTCAGGCAAGAGAAGGACAAAACTGGTAAAAAGCCACACCAATTCCAAAGGAACGCTTTGTAAAAATTATGTTATTGACTAGATAGTGAATTAAGGAGTCTGTACTTGTGTTGAAAAAACCCACACAAGTTGCCTAAGAAGCACCATAAAGAGCTGGACATGGTGGTGCACACCCCATAATCCTAGCGGCATGGGAGGCTGAGGTGGAAGAATCGCAAGTTCAAAGCCTGCCCTAGCAAATTAGGGAGACCCTGAGCAGCTTAGTGAAACCCTGTTTCAAATCCAACAAATAAAAAAGGGGGTAGTGGGGATGTGGCTCAGTGATAAAGCACCCCTGAATTCAATCCCTGGTACAAAAAAAAAAAAAAAAAAAAAGGAGCACCATAAAAAAAAATCAACAACAAGAAAAAGTAGCAGCTTCAGTCAGGGAGGAATGGGGGTTTGTTCTAGCTCTGGCATTTGTTCTGTCCATGGGATAGTCATGTCACTTAGCATCTGCGCATCTCCTTTTCTTACGCTATAAAATAAACTGGGCTGCATAATTGCTAAGGTTCAAACAGCAGATCTGTAATCAGAAGGCAGGGATTTGCACCATGGCTCATGATTTATGTTTATTTTAGACAAGTGTTTCATTTTTCGAGACAGAACCAGAAAACAGTGTGAGGCACTGGGTTCGATCCTCAGCACCACGTATAAATAAATAAAATAAAGATGTATCAAAAAAAATTTTAAAGGAAAAAACATTTTTAAAGGAAGTTTCTATGTCTTTATATTTATTATTTATTTTAAATAGTTCCTATATTAAATGTTTTTAGACAGGATTTTTCAAGGCTATATGGTAGTATATAGCTGAATATAGCTGAAACAAAGTTTCCTTTTCTTCTATGGTTGGAACTTGTTTACAATATTTTCAGTAATTAAATATTAAATATCTGACCCCTTATCTTGCATTTTAAAATATATTTTCAGGGATGGGAATTGAACTAAGAGCATAAACATTTACAGCTTTTGTTATGGACTGAAAGTGTCCCCTCTCCCTGCCAAATTCACATGTTGCAGCTCTCAACCCAATGTGATGGTATCTGGAAGTGAGGCCTTTGGGAGACAATTATGTTTAGATGAGGTCAGGAGGGTGGATCCCCTGTAATAGATTAGTATCCTTATAAGAAAAGAAAGAGAACAAAGCTGGAGGTATCACAATTCCTGATTTCAAATGATACTACGAAGTCAGAGTAATTATAACAGCATGGTGCTGGCAAAAAATAATGTAGTCACATTTATCAATGGGACAGGACAAAAAGTCTATAAATAAACCCACACAGGTAGAGTCAACTAATTTTTGAAAAAGGTGCCAAGAATATGCAGTGGATAGTGAGTTCAATGCACAGTTCTGGGAAAACTGGATATTCACGGGCAGATGAATGAAAACAGCCCCTTATTTTACACCAGACTAAAACATCATCTTAGGGCTGAGGATGTAGCTCAGTGGTAGAGTGCTCACCTAGCATGCATGAGGCACTGGGTTTGATCCTCAGCACCACATAAACAAACAAACAAACAAATAAGTAAAATAAAGTTTTCATGTCCATCTCCAACTAAAAATACTTTTTAAAAAATCAACTTAAGATGAATGAAAGATTTAAATGTAAGATCAAAAACTATGAAACTAATAGAAGAAAATAAGGGAAAACTATACAATGTTGGTCTAGGCAAAGATTTAAAAAATCTTACCCCCAAATTAAAGGTTACCAAAGCAAAAATAGACAAATGGAATTACATAAGACTAAAAAACTTCTGAATAACAAAACAATTAACAGTGTACAGAAACAACCTACAGATTTGGAGAAATATTTGCCAACTATACATACAATAAGGGGTTAAGGTCTGAGATACATAATAAGAGTTTAAACAATTCAATAGCAATAAAACAAAACAATATAAAAATTAAGAGACCTGAATAAACATTTCTCAAAGAAGACATACAAGAGGCCAACAGGTATGTGAAAAAATGTTCAATACCACTAATCATTAGGGAAATGCAAATTAAAATCACAATGAAATACCACCTCATACCTATTAGAATGACTGTAACCAAAACACAACAGATGACAAGAGTTGATATGATTGTGCACCGTTGGCAGGAATGTAAAGTGTACAGCCATTACAGAAAGAAAGTTGTATAAAAATTTAAAATAGAACTACCATAGGATCCAGGGATCCCACTTCTGGTACTTATCCAGGAGATTTGAAATTAGTTAGTCAAAAAATTTCTACACTCCCAGATCTGGGTTGACACTATTCATAGCGCCAAGAAATAAAAAGACTGATGAATGGTTAAAGAAAATGTGGTATATACGCACAATGGAATGCTAATCATCCTGCCATATGAACAGTCTGTCATATGTAACAACATGAATGAAGTTGGAAAACTTTATGCTAAGTGTACAGAAAGATGAATACTGCATGTTATCACTCATATTTGGAAACAAACCATTTAATTCATAACAAGCAACGAGTAGAAGGGTTGTTACAGACCCTAGGTGTGGAGGGATTAGGTCAAAGAGAGATGATGGTCAAAGGGTACAAAAAATCAGTTAAGAGAGACATAAGTTTAATACAGTTCATAACAGTATCCTACATTTCAAAACTGCTAGAGAATTTCAAATGTTCTCAAAACCCCAAATGTTCAGTATCTAAGTTAATGGGTATCTTAACTAACTTGGTTTAATTATTCCGAATTGTATCCATTTTTATAGCATCACTTTGCATCTCATAAATAGGTGCATTTTGAAATGTGAATATACAATAACAAAAATTATTATGTTTTTAAAAGAAGAAGAGCCATTAGAACTCACTCTCTGAGTGTGCACAGAGAAGAGGTCATGGGAGCACACCGTGAGAAATCAGCTCTCTGCACGTCAGGACAAGAACCCTCCTCACTAGGAACTGAATCTGCTGGCACCTTCATCTTGGGCTGCCTCATTCCCAGAACTATGGGAAATAATTTTGTGTTGTTTAGGCCTCTGACCCTATGGATTTTGTCACAGCAACCAAAAGCAAACTAGGAGAGTTTTGCTCCATAATTCTGAACAGCATTTCAGAAAATGTAGACCAATTTTGCTCTCTCCATCAGTGTACTAGAAAAGCGCCTCCCTCACAATACCTCTGACAGCACTGAACATTACCAGCTGACAATTTTACTTTCCAGTGGTGTTAAGTTACTTTTAATTTCTAACTCATTAATTATTAATAGGGATATTTTACATGCTTGTTGGTTTCATTTTTTTTTTCAGCTTTGGGATTTATCTTTTCATGTGCTTGTTAATTTTGCTCTGGATTTTGACGTTTTTCTAGGATTTATAAACATACCTTAAATGTTAAGACTTCTAACCTACTATTACATTTGTTGTCACTATTTTTAATGTAGTTTATAATTGATCTTTTACTATCATTATGCTTTTGTTTTATTTTTTTAAAGTTTTAAATTTCCATGCAATTAAAAATTTCAACCTATTCCCTCCTAATTTTTTCCAGGGCTTTCATGATTAGAAGCTCTTTCTTATTCTAAACTTAGTTAAATAGAAGTTTGCATGCATTTTCTTTGGGGAATTTTTTTTCTGTACAAATGGATTTTCTTTCTCTATATAGGCAATCAATTAGGTATGTATTTACTATTTTTTTCTTTTTATTTAAAAGACATTCTATCAGCACATCAGGGGGCTTGAGGAGGAATGAATGCAAGTTCAAAACCAGCCTCAGTAACTTAGCAACAAGTAACACACCAAGACCCTATCTCTAAATAACATATAAAAAGGGGCTGGGGAGGTATCTCAGCAGTTAAGCATCTTTGAGTTTAATCCTCAGAACTACATAATAAATAAATAAATATTAATTAAAAGATAGTCTGCCACATTTTATTGAGTAATCTTCAATCAACTACTTATTATAGAATCTAAATTATATTTTTAATGTCTATCAGCGTTACTTTCTGAAACATCCATGCAGACCCACTAATGTGAAAGCCTTTGACAAATTTCCATACATATATGAATAAAGCAATCATGGAACTGGGAATAATGTTTTCTCATGATTTCTGATTTGATTAGAAATAAACAGTTCTTACACAACCATAATTAAATTGTAGAGGTAAAGTGAAAATGGATGGTGAAACGTTGATATATTATATCATGCTTAAATATAGTTGTTAAGCATCAGTTCATTCAAATAATGTCAGGTAGCAATTTTTATGATAGTTTAAATATAGACTTGTCAGTTAAGTGTTTATATAGGTAAAATGGAATGTATTTTAGGAAAGCAAACCTGTGCCTCCTTCTTTAGATATACTGAATCAGAGGGTCTGCAATTGAGAGATGGGGCACAATATAGGGGGCTAAAACAGGAAGATGACGAGAAAGTCTCTGGCATAAGAATTGCATCAGACACATCCTTCCTGTTCTTGTAAAACATTACCAGGAATTTGAAAGCCAACAAGCATAAAGATATATTAGAGCTTCCATGAAAAGAAAACACGTAATATTCAAAATAAAAATAAAATTCTATCAGGTTTCCCAATTATAACCCCAGAAAACTTCAAAATTTTTAGAGAATATTACTTATAATCTGGAATTGTACCTCTAGTCAAACTATCATTCAAATGTAAGGAATTAAACATTTTACCTACCATTATACTTTCTGAGCAATCAACTGAAAAAGTGCTTTAAGAAAAATAAAGCCATATATTAAGAAACAGAAAAAAATCAATTACATTTAAATATAAAAAAACTGCTCAAAAATTAGAAAGTCATAATACATTATTTGGTTCTTCAATAAATAATATATAATGATTAATTAAAATATTGATGATTAATTTTATTAAAAATTTGACATATTTATACTGGAAAAATATAGCGGTTGAGTTTGTGTTGGGGGAAGGAACAATGTAAAAGAGATATATCTTCTTTTACCACAAGATGGAGTCACTGATTTAAGCATATTATTTCTATGTAACAAAAGTAGCAATTAAAATAATGATGGTACCTTACTCTAGAAGTGTTACTGGCAGCAGTGGAGAAAGTCTTTCTTTTACTTATAACCCTTTCCCTGTTGTATGATATTGAAAATTTTTTGACAAAAATAAAATCTAATTTTAAAATAAATGAACACCAAAGTAAGAAGAAGGAAGAAACTAATGAAGATTAGAGCAGAAATAGTGAAATAGAGAAAAGAAAGATACAGGAAATCAGTTTTTAAAAAATTGGTTCTTTGAAAAGGAAAACAAAATTGAACAACCATTAGATAGAATACCAAAAAAAATAAAAGGCAGGGGAGGGTGAAGACCAATTTACTAAAATCTAGAGTGAAAGAGGGATAATGGTATTGACTTTACAGAAATATAAAGGATCATAAAGAAACACTATGAACAGCTATAGACCAAAAATTAGGCAGCCCATATGAAACAGAAAAATTCCTTGAAAGATGTAAAGCTCTTAAACTGATTCAAGAAGAAATTAAAACTGTAAATAGACATAAAAAACTTCAGTTAATAAGAAAAAGTTCCCACAAAGAAAATCTCAAGCCCAGATGGATTCACTGTTGAATTCTACAAAGTTTTTAAAGAATTACTCCTTCATAATCAAGGACATCAATCCTTCAGAAATTCTTCAAAAAAAATTAGGGAAGGAGAGGAACACTTATAAAAGCATTCTGTGAGCCAGTATACCAGAAGCAGACAAAGACATCACAGGGAGGAAAAAAAGAAACTACATAAATACCCTTATGTATATAGACACACAAACCATCAATAGTATACTAGGAAATCAAATCCAACAACATACAAAAATGATCATGAAATTCACTCAGGAATGCAAGGTTGGTTTGATATACAAAATTAATCCATGCTTAATCTTACTTATAGAATAAAGGTCAACAAACACATGAACATCACCACAGTTACAGTGAAAACATATCTCTAATAAACATAGATGAAAAAATTCTCAATAAGATTCTGGCAAATTGAATACAAAAACATATCAAAAAGATAGTGCACCAAGATCAAGTAGGGTTCATTCCAGGGATTCAAGGTTGGTTCAACATATGGAAATCAATAAATGTAATTCATCACATCAGTAGACTTAAAGATAAGAAAAATATGATCATCTCAATTGATGCAGAAAAAGTATTCAACAAAATATAGCACCCATACATGTTCAAAACACTAGAAAAAATAAGGATAACAGGAACATATCTTAACATCATAAAAGCTATCTATGCTAAGCCCCTGGCACACATCATTCTCAATGGAGAAAAATTGAAAGCATTCCCTCTAAAAAGTGGAACAAGACAGGGATGTCCTCTTTCATCACTTTTATTTCACATAGTTCTTGAAACAATGGCCAGAACTATTACACAGATGAAAGAAATTAAGGGGATACAGATAGAAAAAAACCCTCAAATTAGCCCTATTTGCTGTTGATATGATTATATACTTAGAAGACCCAAAAATTCTACTAGAAAACATCTAGAACTAGTAAATGAATTCAGCAAAGTAGCAGAATATACAAAATAAACATGCATAAATCAAAGGCATTCCTGTATATTAGTGACAAATCCTCTGAAAGGGAAACGAGGAAAATTACCCCATTTAAAATAGCCTCAAAACAAAAATTGGAGCATCAACTTAACAAAAGAGGTGAAAGACCTGTATAACAAAAACTACAGAATGCTAAAAAAAGAAATTAAAGCACACTTTAGAAGATGAAAAGATCTCCCTTGTTCTTGGATAGGCAGAATTAATATTGTCAAAATGACCATACTATCAAAAGCACTATACAGATTTAATGCAATTCAAATCAAAATCCCAATGACATTCCTCATAGAAATAGAAAAAGTAGTCATGAAGTTTATCTGGAAAAATAAGAGACCCAGAATAGCTAAAGCAATCCTTAGCTAAAAGAGTGAAGCAGGTAGCATCACTATACCATACCTTAAACTATACTACACAGCAATAGGAACAAAAAATAACATGGTTTTGGCACCAAAATAAATAAGTAGACCAATGATATAGAATAAAAGACACAGAGACTAATCCCACAATTACAGTTATCTTATATTGGACAAAGGCATCAAAAACATACATTGGAGAAAAGATAGCTTCTTCAACAAATGGTGCTTGGGAAACTGGAAATCTATATGCAATAAAATGAAATTAACCCCCTATCTCTCACCAGGCACAAAACACATCTCAAAGTATCAAAGACCTAGGAATTAAATCAGAGACATTGTGCCTATTAGAAGAAAAAGTAGACCCAAATCCCCATCATGTTGGATTAGACCCCAACTTCCTTAATAAAACTCCTATAGTAGAAGAATGAATATCAAGAATCAATAAATGAGATGGATTCAAACTAAAAAGCTTCTTCTCAACAAAAGAAACAATCAGTGAGGTGAATTGAGAGCCTACATCTTGGGAGCAAATTTCCACCACTCACACATCAGATAGAGCACTAAGCTCTAGGGTATATAAAGAATTCAAAAAGCTAAACACACACACACACACACACACACACACATTCACACACACACACACAAATAACCCAATCAATAAATGGAGCCAAGGAACTAAACAGACACTTCTCAGAACAAATATGTGAAAAAAATATTCAACATCTCTAGCAATTAGAGAAATGCAAATCAAAACTACTCCAAGATATCATCTCACTCCAGTCAGAATGGCAGCTATTAAGAACAGAAACAATAATAAGTGTTGGCGAGAATGTGGGGGAAAAAGGTACACTCATACATTGCTGGTGAGACTGCAAATTGGTGCAGCCAATTTGGAAAGCAGCATGGAGATTCCTTGGAAAACTGAGAATGGAACCACCATTTGACCCAGCTATTCCACTCCTCCGTCTATACCCAAAGGACTTAAGAACAGCATACTACAGAGACACAGCCACATCAATGTTTATAGCAGCACAATTCACAATAGCTAAACTGTAGAACCAATCTAGATGCCCTTCAGTAGATGAATGGATAAAGAAAATGTGTGTGTGTGTGTATACACACACACACACACACACACACACACTGGAATATTACTCAGCAATAAAAGAGAATAAAATCATGGCATTTTCAGGTAAATGGATAGAGTTGAAGATTATAATGCTAACTGAAGTTAGCCTATCCCAAAAAGACAAATGCCGAATGTTTTCTCTGATATAAGGAGACTGATTCATAGTGGGGTTGGGAGGAGGAGTATGGGAGGATTAGACAAACTCTAGATAGGGCAAAGGAGTGGGAGGGGAAGGAAGGAGGAATGGGGGTAAAAAAGATAGTGGAATGAGATGGATATCATTACCATAAGTGCATGTATGAAGACACAAATGGTGTGAATATACTTTATATACAGCCAGAGATATGAAAAATTGTGTTCTGTATGTGTAATATGAATTGTAATACATTCTTCTGTCATATGTAACAAATTAGAATAAAAAATAAATTTAGAGAAGTTGTTATCTTTCAATGACATATTAAAAGGAAGTAGTAGGGGGCCCAAGGAAACAATAAAGCCTCAAATTACAACCAAATTTCAATTAAACCAAAATTTAATTTCACATATCATATGCAACTTTGTGCCCAGGGAGAGAATACTTTTTCTTTCGTAATGTATAAATACCTGCCTCTGGACAAATTTAGATGAAAGGAAACACATTAAATTATTGATGTAATGATTAATTGAAAGTCCCCTTAAATTATCCAGCATATTTATAGCAAAGCCCTTTGGCCCTGCTCAGGCAAAGCTACAACTCCTCCAAGTACATTAAAAACATCATTTGTACCAATTTTTGACAATTCTAGAATTGAAATAACCAATATGAATACTTGGGATATTGTCAGGATGGGGTTTGACTTTTTCCCCCTCTGTCTTCTTTACCTAGAAATACATTCTTTGAGTTGTACATAGAACTAGACTTAAATTCAATCTCCACAGTGTTTCAAGCAAATTCCAGTGTTGCCGTGGTGTTAGTGTCCATTTGAGATTCCTAGTGTTAACACAGTTCTGTAACTAGTGAGTTTGATCTTGGAATAGTACAAATCTCATAAGAGCTGTTAGATAGTAGCTCCAGTGAAAAAACAAAGTTTCTCCAAGGGTAATGCTCATGCAGGTCATTTTTGGGGAAAGCATAGGGTACAGAGATGAAAAAGGATAGTAAAAGGGTTAGTGGTAGCCTTGGATGGGAAAAATAAACATTTTTCTAGACAGAAGTGTTTTTTTATTTTACAGATAGCATACTTTTTTAAAAAATTAAGGGTGTTTGAAAGGTTGACCCTAAATCACGTGGACTACTGATTCTAGATATAGGAAACTTTAAAAATACACAGATTTCCAGGCCCTATCCCCAACCAATTAATTCAGAATCTTGGAGCACAGGGCTCAGGCATACAAGATGTCCATTGTAGCCAGGGTTAAAAATGACTGAACAGGTGAACCGCTATCCACTTCCCGAATGAGTCAGAAATATATCACCCTCCCTCTTAGTGACACCCTCCGTTCTTGAAACAGCTATCACTCTTTCTTGGCAGGTTCTTTTATTCCTTCTTTCCCCAACCAAAGGCCCTTTAGTAAAGATTAACATTTATCTTGTTGGTCTCAATTCCCTTAAGCTTTTTACTTCCTTTGGTAGAAGGGAAACACTTGTATATCTACATCATAACAACAGACAGAAAGAATGACTTTTCAATGTATTATGAATCTAAAAGGATACTGCAAAAATAATACACGTTGACTGTGGTCTCCAGTATAGGTGTTTATTAACCAGCTGTTACATTTATTTACCAGCTGATATTCGAGCTGGATAATTCTTTGCTGTAAGGGGCAGTTATGTGCACTGGAGTCCATTTTTTAGTAGCATCTCATGTGTTTAACCACTAAACACCAGATATGAAAACAAAAATGACTTCAGACATTTCCAAAAATGTCCCCTGGAAACAGAGACAAAATCACCCCTGGTTAAGAATCACTAATGTATAGGTGTGTAAGAGCTCAGTCCATATCAAAATCCTAGTATTTATACTGAACCTACCATTTACCACATCAAATATTATGCACTTTGACATTTATGCTATGAGAAATATTTCAAATTTGGCTGGTGCCTAAGAGCTTAATTATACATAATATCCCTAATGCCAAATAGTGTTTTATATTGAAGTCAATTTCTAAATAACATTCATAAACAGCTTCCTGCATTGCTTTGGGCAAAAAAGAAAAGTAAGATTTGACACACAAAATCAGAAATAGATATCTATATAAATGGTCCTCATGGGCTCAAGCTAAGTCTTAGCTTGGGAAAGTTGTCTTGTCTCATTCACATTTTCTGTGAACTTACTGTTTGACTAACACAATCCTTGGGGGGTGGAAAAGTTGAAGTCTAATGTTTTTGCTTAAAATGTCTTTCCTGGAATTGAGTACAATATAATATTGTTAGAGAAAACCCAGTGTGGATAAATGGGAGTTGAAGAAAATATAAGGTATAAACATCTAAGTTCAAAATCCGAATCATAACACAAGGCTAGGGATTGGAGATTGAGCAAAGGAGATTGAGTCAATTAGTCCAAAAATTAGGTATTTCAGAATTGAATTTCCTGCTGCATAAATATTTTTCCCCTTCCCTTTGCTGGGAAGACATAAACAAACTCTCTACTTAGCCAAAAGAAAGTCTTTTGCAAAGACAGCAAAGAGAGGTGACAGTATAGTTACAAGTGAAAAATCAGTCATGGAAAAGGACATATTTAAAAGGACAATTTTAAATTCCTTTGTAATTATGAGGTCCAGCTTCTCACTTATAGCAGAAAAATGATATAGCATCAGCACGGTTTTGCGCCAGTTACACTATTTGAATCACATTCTGCAAGGAAGACCATTTTGACATAGCTTGGGCTCTAGTAATGTCATTCTTTACCTTCATGTAAATATTCCATTTTTGTATAATGGCAAAGAAATCACATTTTTGTATTTCTGTAGTTCATTAGGACTCATTAGGACTCATTTCTATGGCAACTGCCAAACCAGTCAATTTGTATAAATAATCAAACAAATTTCTATTGTCTCTTATCTGACATAATGCCAACATCAGGCTACCTATTCCAATAGGGGAATCATTATTTTTATACTCTTGTCTAATTTAAATATCTCTGGAGTTATATGCAGTGAATTCTTTTGGGAGACTGAACTGAGTGCATGTACTCAAGCAATTATCCCCTTAAATTAGATCATATAAAGAATCCTGAATTCCATGTTGCCAGTAAACAAAAACAAACCCTATGTATTTTAGTTTGTTATTCTGATATTTCAAAATAGTAGCAATTTAGTGACCTTGGCTTTTCAAAATTAGTCATCTTCCAGCATGTCAGTTAGTTTGCTTAATTTAGAATTCTAGAATCAATAACCCTTTCCTGAAGAGGGAAAAATGGCTACTCTTATTTTGTGACTTAAAGTTTTATTTCTATCTTTTGTCATCATTTATTGTAGTGAGAAGAACAGATACAATCTTCTTACCCTAGGAACAAGTCACAGCATCCAAAATTCACAAAATTTAGAGATACTCCATGGCTAGATAAACCAAGGGTCTGAGGAAAGTGAATGGGCACTTAGCTTTAGGACTATCCTTAGGTACTTATGTGGTATAAAATTCATGCGTGAAATTTCTTAATTAATTTGTTCTATTGAATGTTAACTGATCTCTCCATAAGATCCATTTTCTATTTTTAAGTGTTTCATTTTGGAATAATTTCATATTTATGGAAAAGTTGCCAAGACAATATAAGAGAGTCCCATATAACCTTTACCCAAATTCTCCTAAGGTTAACATTTTAAACCACTGTTCATTTAATACTAAGAAATTAACATTCAGATTTTACCCGTTTTTCTGATAGTATTCTTCCTCCCACCCCTCCCCAGTTTCCAATCCAGGATACCACATCACATTTAGTAAGATCCCCTTTGTAAACACAAAAACGTCCCGGCCATGTAATTTATTAAATTACCAACCAACCCTATTATGAACTCATTTATTACATTAATTTTCTTCTGGAAGGAAAAGATAAGGGCAGCATAAAAATCCTGGGCATGTGGGGTACATAAAGGAATTGTGAAGGGAAGGAAATGCTGCCAAGAAAGGAGGTAACAAATCAAAGCCAAAAGACATTCAATTTTGCCAGGGGCAGGCCCTGCACAGCTATGTGTAATTAGCTTCCTCAATTACTACATCTGACAAACTAATTTTCATGTGAGAGAAAACAACAAATCATTAATTATGGTAATAAGTCACGGATTAAAATCTTTGTGGATTCTACATTGCTGTGAATTGTACCCTTCCTTGGTCAGCCAACATTTTGCTTCTTCAGCCTTTCCCAGCCCACCACTCCTGGGAGTGAGTTATGTGTGAAGACACCACAGATTGCCCAGCCCTGGATGGCTACTTGAAGCCCTTGCAGAACAAATTCTGAGCCAGTTCCGTGATTGGATATACCTCCTTACCAGCTTCAGTCTTGTTCTGACAGCAATTTGAAGACAAAGATATTATTTTAAGTAGTTGGAAAATACTGTGATAAAGAACATGAGCCCCATGTGGTGGCACATGCCTGTAATCTCAGCTGCTTGGAAGGTTGAGGCAGGAGGATTGCAAGTTCAAGGCCAGCCTGGGCAACTGAGAAAGACCCTGTATCCAAATAAAAGAATTAAAGGGTCTGTAGATACAGCTCAATTGTGAAGCATCCGTGAATTTAATCCCCAGTACCAAAAAAATGAAAAACAAATAAACAAACAAAAAAGAACTTTACAGTAAAGTTTGGGTTTAAATACTTCACAGTTTTAAGATCATTAAGATCTTGGGCAAATTAAATAATGTCTCTAAGTCTCAGTTTATTCAGCTGTAGAATGGGGATGATAATAATAAGGACTAAATGAGCTGATTCCCATGAATATATGTTTGGCACAGGGTCATGGCTGGCACCCAAAAGGTCAGTCTAAGCCAATTATAAATTTAGGAAGGAAAAGCAGTATTTCAGCCCCATAATTCAAGAAGGCTTAGAATTTTCCCACCTCCTCATGTGTAGGATCTTGGGAGGCAGTCATGATTCCTGAGAACCCGTGTTGATCTTGATGGATATCATTCACTACTAGGCAGGCTGGAGACCTTTTTTCCAAAGAAAATCCCTTGGCAGTCCTTTTCTTCCTTCCACATCATCTTAGTGTTTAGGACTTCTACCTACATGCCTGCTCCTAACTCCTCCTGGTAATAATCCCAGCACTATTCTAGGAACTTAAAAAAAAAATAACAGAAAATTGTTTGTGTCCTCAAGAAGTTTATACCAGCTTTACCCACAGCTAGAGATTCAGATGCAAACCATCCTGCCTTCAGGTACCCAGAGTGATTACCCAGCTTTCCTGTTACTGGGCTCCGACCATGGGAAATGGGATGCCAAGGGAAACAGTTCAACCTGTGCTGGCCTCTGCCTGGCTTAGGGCTTCTAGTCTCTCTGCTTAGCATCAGACCTATTCACTCCTTCTTCCTTCTCATATGCCATGAGTTGCCATGGCCACCTACCTAATAACAATTCACAAAAGAAATAAAAAATTCATGAAATCACAACCTTACTAGTAATTAAAAAAAATGAAACAGTACCAGAAATAAGTACACTGAATAAACATTTTACAGGTTTAGATACTTTATACCTCCATGTCTCTTCAACCTTGAGTGGGAACACATGGGAGATCACCTATGATAGAGCTAGTTTCAAACAATCCACTATCTAGCAGTAATCTACATTTTTATATGAATAAATATAATTGTACAAATCCTACTATAATTAAAACCCGGGCAAAGCTGTATTGTTCAACACATCATGCTTCTGTGGGAGAAACCTGCTTCTGTAGTCCATGTCGCCATTTATCAGTATCCCTTCATAACCAATCACATTTATAGTTCAACGCATGCTTGCAGTTTCTCTAACACCTAACCATTTCCTACTTCAGGACATTGGCCTATGCTGCATAATTACCTTTGGGGCAATCCTCCTCCCTGGCCAACTCCTAGTCATCCTTGGGGTCTCATTTTAAATGTCTACCTCAGAGGGGCCTTTATTATCTCCCAGACTAACTTAAATTCCTTGATGTCACCTCTCACCATACCTTTGAATTCTCTTTTGTGACATCTGTCACTATTATAAAACAGTATTCTATTTGTGTGAAATATGTAGAGTAGTCAAGAGCACAGGGTCTGGAACCTGAGCACCTGAGTCTGAATCTGATTTTGGCACCTTGCTGGGATAAATGAAGTCAATAAATGATTTAACTTTTCTGTGCCTCACAATTAATAGCACCTACCTCAGAGGGTTATGGCGATAGCTCAAAGACTTTTCAACATAAAACATTTATCCAGGTACATTGTAAGTTCCCAGTAACTGTTCCTCACAATAATTATGATTGAATACAATAATAATAAAATTGTATGAGGCAGTTCTATTTGTATATTGATGCTTATTTCTAGGGCTTGTCATCATCCATGGCACATAGTAGATAAGCAATAAATGCTTTCTGAATTGCTGAATAAATGAGAAACAAAGAAATACAAATCAGATTTCTCTTAGTCTGTGTTTATTGTTCAGATGGGGGAGAAATTGTTCACTGATGAAATTAAGTAAAAAAAAAAAAAAGCAAGAGTAACCCAAAAGATAAAAAAAAAATACTTCCTCAAGATCAGGAGGAAAAAAAAACCAAGGATGCCAAGAAATTTAGATATATTGTTCTTGAAAAACTCTTTAGAGGGAAAAAAGAAAAAAATGATCAAGTTCTAAAAATTATCACTTTCAGTAACAAAACATAATTAATATATAACTGAATAAACAAAAATAAAATAAATATTTACCACATATAATGCAATGCATATGTTCATGCAAAGGTATATCTATTTGGGTACTCAAATAGAAAACAAAGGGAGATTGCTAGTTTAAAATATTAGTCTTTTTTTTTTATAAATCACATGCTCTAATTGATCTTTTTCTATAAACTTGGATTTTCATACATTGAATTCTTTTGTTATAAACTTGAATTTTCCCATATTGGATTCATTCTAAGACCAAGGTTCACAAGAATTTAAATTAATCTAAATATGATAGTGCTATGGAAGTCACATAAATTTGAGATACCCATATGTAAAAATTTGAGGAGCATTTTGTTTAGCAGCACTGTGCATTAAATCCCTGAGAAAATAAACTAGACATCTAAGTACCAATATAATTGCAAGTCTCCTTATGAAATCATAGTAAAAGTTGCATTTAAAGGCTCAGATTGGCTCAGGGATAAGTGTATAACTACCTCTGAAATACTCAAGCAGGGATTTAAAAAACGTACCTTTCATATAAAATGTACACACAAGAATTCCTACAAAGCTTCTTTTACTGATGAAAACAAAAACAGCTTCCTAAGTAACTATGGTCACAATATAAATTTAAGAATGTTGACACTTTTTAACATGAAATGAACCAACCAGCCTGTTTCATGAAGTAATATGTCCTATAATGTGTTTTCACATTTCCAACCCAAATGTAGGATGAACATTCCTAGGCCCCGTATCCAAGTGAATTTGCTTGGATCAAATAAAATCACATATATAGGTACAAGAAAACCAGAGTGTTGAATCTCTCCTGCAGCCAAGAATAAACTCACTTCTTTCCTAAAACCCTTTCCAGCTTCATGCTAAAATGCTCTATTTTTATTCCCACTCAAACTCATATTTATGAACATATTTACGATTGTTGCTTTTTCACCTGCCATTTCATTACAGTCATTTATATTTTATTCATACTAGTATAATCACAATGCAGGTGATTAAAACATATTAACAAACCTAGTGCTTTTAAATGCATCTCAACTCTGCTTATTTAATTCATTGCCTTTCTTTAAGTGCTTCTTCTTACATTAGATGTTTTTAATGTGTTCTGTCCCTATCTAATAAACTCTTAGAAGTCAGGAATCCAATGATTAAAAGACACTTGACTGGAGTGATGATTGAAAATTATGACACTAACTCCATAACTTTGCCTAGGACTCCAATGATTGATATAACACATGCTCCTTGGCACCTTTTGAATATAAGGCTTTATGCTCTGCTCAGTGAGGGACAGATACCCAAACCTTGTTATCACATTGTTTAGAGACTGCAGTTAGACATTCAGCTTCCAAGGCCAGAAGAAAGTTAAATACTTATAGAATTTTCCAGGCACTCCTGCAAATTATAACGGGTGAAGATCATTATGAGACTTGATGACAACCTTGACGACTACATTTCCAGAACAACAGGAACTGGCAGGGTTATAGATCTTAGGAAGCTGTCATTTTCCCTCCTTCTCCTCTCCTAGCAACAGATGCAATTACAGGGAACACTTTGGAAAGTGGGGTTCACTAGCTATTTTGAAAGGTGGAAAATTTTATAAAGGGTGAAAATTGCACCCCAAAATATCTCAAGGCTATAAAAACCACTGAAAATCTTTGAGTTCCGTGTTTAAGATCTTCAAATGATGTATAATCGGCAAGGAGATCTCCATTGCATAATTAGCTTCACCTTCACTACAGCTCAGAGAGATGGAGTCTTTATCACATCCTTTTATTTCCTTGTCTCACGGGGAGAAATTCTTGCCACTGAAAATTGTTTTAAATGTTCATATCTTTATCTTTGGGACTTGTATTTGTTGATGAAAAATTTGACAAAAGTTGATTTAGTTTGGGCTTAGGGAGAAACTTTATTTCAAATTTATATAAGAATTTTTCTAAAGTATGTTTAACTTGCCTGCATGATTGATAACAGAGTGAAAATATTAATGAGGCAAAAATCTCAAATTTTGTGTGAAGTTACTGTAAATCTTTTCTGTTTCAAACAGAATGGCACTAAGTACTGGTCTGAAAAGAAACCCCATCATTTATGCTCTGAATGTCTGACAAATTAGGAGTAATGCCTGTTACACTATGCAGGTCACAGCCTGTCAGGTAAGCATTTCTCACCATGTGGCAGCAACAACGCATATATTAGCTATGTAAATGTGAAATCTACACATAGTTTCCAGGTTAGAATATGTTTAAAGAAAAATGGGCATAAATAATGCGTAGGAACAACGAACCTGATTCTGCAATGTCTGGGCATCCACAAATTATTTATAAGGAATAGAAACCAAGATCCTTTAGACAGATCTAATGAACAAATGCATGTTATCACTAAGAAATAGTGCAGAAAATAGTTATAGGTTATTTCTTAGTAGCAAATTAAACTCCTAAATCTTAACTAAGAGCTGCAAAAATAAGTTAGAAAACAGCTTGCCTATGTTATTCAGTGTGGGTGGCTTTTCATGATGTATTTCTCTCTGTGTTCTTTTGCTAAACATCACATAGAGCCAAGGTATTTTTAATGTGGAGAAGTTAACAAATTATCAAAGACAAATGATGTGCAACTGTTGCTGATCAGGAGGTCTGGTAGAACTTGCCTTTCAGTGAAGATTTTAATATGTAACCAGGTATATCTATGTACACACACATTATATAGATAGATATGTTTGGATCTAATATATATTCCTCCTGATTATAATAAACAATAATCAGTGTCAAAGGGTGGTTCAAAGGAAAACTATATTCCATTCTTGATATTTCTGCAAACAATATGAGAGAAATGAACTTGGTGAGTAGTATTTTACCTATCTAAATACCAGATTCTTCATCTGTACAATGGGAACATCAGCTGGCTTACCTGTTTCACAGGTGGGATAGGGAGTTTCAAGTAAGGCAATGAATGTGAAAGTGTTTTTGTCAACAGCAAACAACTAAATACAAGTGGAGAAGTAAAGTCTAATTTACCCAAATCCTTTCTAATCATCTCTACATATATGATTGTGCACGGCATATGAGCACACACACAAGCACATCCATTCATAAAAACATAGAAAAGACAATTACCCAGTTGCCAACTTAGAGATTTGTAAAACTCATCAATATTTGAACTGTACCTTTGTTTTCAATATTCTAGTTTTCTGGTTTTAAAACTATGTACTAGAACATGTATCAAAGGAAGGAACAAGTCCATCCTAAAATTCTTCTGAATACTCAAGCAAGCAGACTTCCAGCTATTTGTGTTTTCACTGAAGGATTCTTCTATTAGCCATTGATCCAGTGATCACTTAACCTTGGAATCACTGAAGATCATTCACATTTTCCTAGGTCAGAGTCTCTTTAAATGTATCCAAAGGTGCTTTAACTGGTCACTTAAGTCAATTTTAAAATGAAGTATAAACCAAAATGGTCAGCTTTCACTTGTGAAACATACAGCATATGGTCACACTGGTATCGAAAAAAATGCTAGGTGAGCAAAGATGGGCTAGAAGGGACAAGGAGATACCTTCTTGAGAGCTTTTTTACCAAGGTATTTCATAGGAACGAACATGTACTCACGTTGGTTTTTTTCTTTAAGAGCAAATGTGGGAAAGAGAACTTACATATTTTAAGTTTCTAAGTAAGGGAGAATTAAGGTTCTACAATTGCAGAAAGTTTTAACCCATCTTGCAAAAGAATATTTCTACATGTTGGTGAGAAAAATACAATATGCATTTTAGTGGAATCTAAATAAAACCATGCTTAATCTTTCAGGCACACAGGGCATAACACTGCATTTGTATTCAAGAAGAGAAAGAACTGAACCTTTCATGACATATATGAGTTAAGTGCTAGATAACAGCAGTTATCTGTTTATAATTATTGGGCAAAGATAGAAGGGAATTTGGTCTAGTCCACTGATTAAATAATTATCCTTCCACTGAGAGGGAATGGAGCTCCTAAATATTTTCTTACATGCAATAATTTATCTCTCTTACATTCTAAAAAAGAAAAAAAATAATAAACAGTGAATTGAGTAACCATCAAGAGAACCTAATAAATGAACTCTTAAAAATCAATTTTTCTTCTTGGTCTTAAAAATCAAATAGTAAAACTAAATCTCTTCAAGATAGATTAAGCCAGGAAATGTGTCTCTTCCTCAGTGTCCCAACATCCTTTACTCATTCAGTCAACAAGGACTTCCTGGCACTTTGGGACAGGCTCTTTTTAAGCACTAGAGATGGAAAGATGGTTAACACACAGTGTTCAAGGCACTGACTACAGACTAATGCAGAGACACATGAAATGGCAATTATAACAGAATGTGGTAAGTGCCATGATGGCACAAAAAGAAGACCTCAGGCTGAGAGGGAGCACGTGGGCTAAGCTTTCAAAGGTCACTGAGACCCTGCTAGGTTTTAAACTTGGTGGATTCAATGTGAACATTAACTCTTTCCTGAAACTTCACTAAAGTACAGTGGAAGTTTTGAAAAAAATCCATAAAGACATCAAAGAGCCAAGAATACAGGAGAAATGACAATACCATTAAAATTTGGGAAACTCGAAATCTGGTAGATGAGTTACAACTAACTTAGCACAGAGCAAAACCAAGTCTTAAGCCAGCAGTGAAGTAAACTGAAAGAAACCCAGAAATTACTGGCACTGGATATCTTCTGTTATAGTTTAAGAGTTATGTGTCCTCAAAAAAACTCATGTGTGAGACAGTGCAAGAGGGTTTAGAGGTGAAATTATTCAGTTATGACAGCCTTAAGATAATAGTGCATTCATCCACTGATAGAGTTAACTGAGTAGTAATGTAGATAGGTAGCGTATGGCTGGAGGAGATGGATCCCTGGTGGTGTGCCTTTGGGGTATATATTTTGTCCCTGGTCTGCAGTCATTCTCTCTCTGCTTCCTGATAGGGTGTCCTGAGCTGCTTTTCTTTGACACACTCTTCATGATGTTCTGCCTCACCATGGGGCCTGAGGAGTGGAGCCAGATGTCTCTGAGCTGAGACCTCTGAAAATGTGAGCCCCAAATAAACTCTTCCTCCTCTAAAATTGTTCTTGTCAGGTCTTTTGGTCACAGCAACAAAAAGCTGACTGATTCTGAATTTAGAGTAATGATAAGACTGAAAACAGAGACTATTTGTGGAAAGTCTGTTTAACAAACTTTTAAAAAAGAGCTCCTCCCTGCAAATCTGTGTAATCCATTAATGGGTCCTCATTACACCAGCAAAAAGCTAAAAGTTCATTCTCCAGAGACACCAGGAACAATCAAGAGTGGGATCTCCTGCTGAAAAGGCAGAAATGGGAAAGTTTATGTACTGAATGGACCCCTAGATTTCTTCTTCCTCTTGGCTCTCATTAAGCAGGGAACTAAGTGGAGAGCCTCCTTCAAGAGATGGGAAAACCTGACTGGCCTAAAGCAAAAACATAAAGATACTAAAATATGAGACTCTAGAAACAATCAGTCAAGCCAGATCAACCTACAATGAAGAAAACCACCAACAACCTTTCACATCAACCTCTGCATCTCCTGCCCCAAATTAAATATTGAATTAAAATATTCAAATGTTCACAAGAAAAAAAAATTTATTGGAAATTTGTAATATTATAACAGCTAAAAAAACAGTGAAAGATTTGGAAAACATAATGCAGGAAATTATTTGGATAGTAGAGTTAAAAGAAAGAGATGGAAACAGAAGTTAAACAACAACAACAACAAAAAAAAAAAAACAAGAACAAAAACAAAAACAAAGAGGGAAAGAAAACGCAGGATCTGTCCAGAATGTCTAAAATCCTGATGGGAGAATTCCAGATATCATTTAAGAGGGCAGATTTAAGACATTTTCAGATAGATAAAAACCCAAAACTTTTTTTATCTACTGGAAGGTCCTGGAGGATGTTCTCTTCCAAACAACAACAGCAGCAGTGATGACAAACAGGGAAGGGTACAGAGACTGTATCAAGAAAGAGGAAAATGTAAAACCAAGGAAACCAGTGAAAACACATGACCCTTGATTTTCTGAGTTTGGCTTATTTCACTTAGCATGATGTTCTCCAGTTCCACCCATTTACCCATAAATGCCATAATTTCATTCTTCTTTGTGGCTGAATAAAACTCCATTGTGTGTATGCACCGCTTTTTCTTTATCCATTCATCTATTGATGGGCATCTGGGCTGGTTCCATAGCTTGGCTATTGTGAATTGTACAGCTGTAAACACTGGAATGGCTTTATAGCTACAGTATGGTGATTTTAGATCTTTTGGATAAATACCAAGGAGTGGTTTAACTGAGTCATATGGTGGTTCCATTCCTAGGTTTTTGAGGAATGTCCACACTGCTTTCCAGAGTGGTTATACTAATTTTCAGCCCCATCAACAATGTATGAGACTATCATTTCCCTGTACATCCTCGCCAGTATTTATTATTATTTTATGTTCTTGATAATCACCATTCTGACGTGAGTGATATGAAGTCATAGTGTAGTTTTGATTTGCATTTCCCTGAATCTTAAGGATATTGAGCATATTTTCATGTGTTTGTTGGCCGTTTGTATTTCTTCTTTTGTATTTTTAAGCCACATAAAAGTCAAGTTTTCTCTTGTGTGTCATGGAATCTACTACTAATGATACAAATTCCAGGAAGCAGAATTTCTGGTTGATATTTGCTTAAAGAAATTCCCTATTTTGAATAAATTCTCTACTTTTAATTAATCTCATGATTCATATCAAAAGGAACCACTTCAATTATCTTGCTGTTTCTACCACCCTTCTGTAGTCATTTTTCCCCTCCAAGGCACCCTATTCCATAATACTTGTGCTCTAACTTTCTCTCCTTTCTGCTGACATGCCTGGGGCATCCTCTGCTCTCATGCGTACATTCACTGTGCCCCCTTGCCCCAAGCATTATGAAATCAATTACTTATTACCTACTAAGTAATGTCATTTCCTCTCATCTCTTTGTCACTCAGGCCTTGAAAGCCATAGCTCATCCATCTTCTTTTCAGTGCAAGACCCAAATAACAAGGTCTTAAAATCATCAGGACCTAAAGCTAGGTTTAATCAACTGGAACCAGAGGAAGAAGGAGAAGACATTTGTGTCAGTTTCCTGCATATGTTGGAATTATTTTCTTTGGCAGAAACATGTCACATTCTTTTTTTTTATGACAGTCGGCAGAGCCGATCACACGACTATGCTGTGGGCCAGTGACGAGGCACGACAACCTGGCAATCTTGCTATTATCCCAAAGCCCAGAGCTGCAGCACTGCTGGAGGCAGATTATCCTTCTCACCAGGAAAAAAAAAGTAAAAAATGAAAAAAAATTCACCTCTTCTGCATGGATTACAGTGCACTCACACAGTGTTTGTTTCAAAGAATAAATATCGGTCACTGTGGCAATGATAACAATAATGCCAGGAAAATTATCTTGGTACTAGAAGAGTTTATTTTTCTTCCTTTTTTTTAAGAAAATGTGTATAAGTACATCTTAATTTTTCTATGTCGTTGTTTGCTTTCAAACAAGCAAAACATTGACTTTCCTTGGTGTATATTAAACTATAATGTTTTCTTTTTCTTAGACTGGACTAACTGGGTCTATTCTCCCACAGTTAGGAAAGCATTTTTAAAGTTATTACTGAAAAAGAAATTTTAAGGCTTACAATAAAAACTATTTTGAGGGGCTGTGTTGTAGCTCAGTGGTAGAGCATTCGCCTAGCACCGTGAGGCCCTGGGTTCAATCCTCAGCATCACATAAAAACAAAGAAAATAAAGGTATTGTGTCCAATTACCACTAAAAAAAAAACATTTTTTAAAAACTATTTTGACTGAGTATTAATGTTCAATTATTTTATTTTAAAAATTTGTATGCAAACAAATATTTTCAAAAATAAATTATTGACATGTATTTACTTAACATATGAGAATTTCAAACGTGAAGAAATGTTTTTCATTATACTTCTCTCACTGTTACTTCCTAAAATATATCCTGCTTTCGGGACAACAATAGAAACCAATCATACCTAAATAAAAATAAATTGTATTTATCTGAAAAATGGCAAAGTGTAGAACAACCTATTATTTTCACCTGGCACATAAAGTCATAGAGAAGGGCCTGGGTTTAATCACGAGAGGAACTGTAAAACACATCTGTGACACCCCTAACCTAACTCATGCCTACATGAGAGATTGGTGCATCTTATGAATTAAACATAAGTCCTGATTTATGTTCGGTTATCCCTCATATCAAAAACTACAGTAGCAGAGCTGTGTCACTGTGAATTCATTTAATGATATTGATGAGACAGCCTGCGCAGAGACTGTAAAGTAACCACCAGTGCATAGCACGGCCCTATAAATCACTTCTGCCGAGTGGTAAAGCAATAAATAACAAGTCATTAATTCATCATAAGTTATGCTAAGAAGCTAAAACTACATATGTACCAGATTGTAAATAAATACCTTTGTTGTAATATTTGAAACAGGCAATGTCTGGCATGAAAACAATTTTATAAAGGTAAAAATTCACTGAGTAGAATTAATTCCTTGTGGATTTCCCTTGGTAGTCACAAACACAGATTTTTTTTTTCTTCAAATTGACCCCTACAATTTCTTTTCGTCCAGAGGGAAATACAAAATATTAAATCCACTGAAACTTGTTTTAGTGTCCACATTATGAATCTACCCTGTAAGTGATATAATGGTCCTGCCATAATGCCCTTGAATAAAGCTATATGGCAATTTTGTAAAAAATAACTTGGTGGAATGAAGCTAGTTTTGATGGCTTTGACTTGTTGCATCCAGAGAACCTGCAGAAAACAGGTAACAGGCTAGTCATGTTGGGGTTTTTTAATCTGAATAAGAAAACATTTAGGGGCTGGTGTTGTGGCTCAGCAGCAGAGTGCTCTCCTAGCATGTGCGAGATGCTGGGTTCGATCCTGAGCACCACATAAAAATAAATAAATAAAATAAAGGTATTGTGTCCAACTACAAGTTAAAAAATCTTAAAAAAAAAAAAAAAAGAAAAGAAAAGAAAACATTTGCCTTCAAACGATTTTCATTAACTTTTCCTCCCTGGTCAGTACTCCCAAGCCATCCTTTATTCTTAGGCCCTCAGAAACTGAGTCCTAACGATGTCCAGGACTACACCACCTGGCTCTGTCTGGCCCTTCTGATCTTGTGCAGATCCCATGCCACCCTTTCCCCTGTGCTGCCTCTCAGAGCCCTGCTTTTTTCTTCACAACAGATCAATCAATGTGCAATTGGGCTGGGAAGCAACCTAACTGAAAGTAATGACTCTTAAAGAAAAGAACCTCATGCACTGCTCAGGCGGCTAAGGGAGATATTTCAATATTTCAAGGAAAAGGGAGACTTTTATTGTAGCTTATGTCTGGTGAGCACTGAATTTCCCGGGGCTGTAGGATATTTGCATATATATGACAAAGACTAATCTGTTCTTTTTCTTTCTACTTTGTTTTATTTAGATTTAAGTCAGGTCTGAATTAATGTGTAATCAAGGAACTCCAAATGAGCTCTCATTAGAAGAGTGTTTATCTGATTCTTTCTGCAGAATCTGAATACAAAGGTCCTAAATACAGTAACATTTTAACCACATTACATTTCAAGCCTATAGCTAATTTCCGATAACTATCACTCTAGGCCTCTTTTATCATTATTACTCCCTAATTCTAGCTTATCTAATATCAAAGTTTAAAATTGCTTCCTCTCTAGATACATTTGCTCAAATTTTTAAAGCTTTTTTTCCCCTTAACATCTCTAACAACCTCTAGGGACCTTCTGAATTTAATCTTACTCCTCATTGGTATTTTGTAACAAATATCTATCCATTAAACATCATCTGAGAATTTGATTAACTTGTTCTTTGCCCTCTGTTTCAGGTTAATGATAAAGATGTTAATGAGGATGGGTCACTAGACTCTCTGGAAGGTCACTAGAAACCCTTTCTCTCTTTACATATGTGGCCAATTTTCTATTGTGACCCTCTAGCCAGTTTCCCCCCATTACACAGTAACACCCACATCCTTATCACTCTGAAGTTCCTTAGTAACTTGTCAGGGGAATTGAGAAAAGATAAAGCCAAGTGAGGATGCTTTGTATATTTATTATTCTTAACACACAGGAGTATCAAAGTGGTGTAATTCTTCATGATTTTCTCTAAAATAAATTAGGAAAATGACAAATAAAAGTAACTTTATCTTTAGGTTAAAAAATAGAGGCAGAGAACCCAGGTTTTAGAAGCTAAAATTTAAAAATTTTTGTAAACCTACTGACTACTTTTTCCTTATACTTACTTTATAAGAAGGACATTTATTATTTTCAAAAGTCATTTGGATGTGGTCAATAATGCTTTATTAACTGTACTTTTCTAAAAAAGTAGCATTATCCAAATTAATTTATACATCCTTGACTTCCAAAGCCAATTAGGGACAGAAGAAGGTACAGAAAGAAACATAGGCAATCTCTAAGATAGTACAGAGATGTGCTGGAATGCTTTGCTAAATGATTTTCCATTATCAAATTCTCTCTGCCCAACTGTCATCTGAACATTATGTATACTGAAAATATTTGTTCATGAAAGTGACTGAATTTGTAGAAATGCAGGCAAATACTACTATACACTGTCACGGGGTTATTTATTGAGTCAGTTTTGCTATGGAATTACTTTTTTCCCCCATTTTCAAAAAATTATTTGAGAAATTCAGCTCTCAGCCATATAATTGTATGCTAGTTAATATATAACCTTGTTCAGTTTTACATATAATTATATTAAAGTTTGACTTTTGCCAGGCAAATAAAATTAATCTTTACCCATGTATTGAGGTTTCAAAGGCAGGCAGTTGGATGGATGTCTTTAAAATATGATTTTCTTCAGATTCAAAGTAAAGTTAGAAGTTTAATTTGATTAATTAAGCAAAATGTAAGTTTTCTATGAAAATTTAAATGAGTATCATTACTGTACTTACTGCAATATTATTAATGTAAACATTTAATTTGCCAGTAATACATACTACTTCTTGTTCAAATGAAATTGTTGAATATCGAGACAATACATAAAAATAAAACTTCTTGTGGATTAGCATGATGGGTTGTGGAAAGTCATTCTTGTAAACTAGAAGGGGTATTCTAAAGCGCTTAAATAATAGTTTCAGTAGTTCCTTTAGGTCAAATATCTACCCTCAAAGACTTTAAAATCAGAGCACTGAAGTATGTTACTTCAGCGTTGACGAGGGATAGGGGCGCCTGCCTATAATCCCAGCAGCTCAGGAGGCTGAGGAAGGAGGAACATGAGTTCAAAGCCAACCTCAGCTATAGTGAGGTGCTAAGCAACTCAGTGAGACCCTGTCTCTAAATAAAATACAAAATAGGGCTGGGGATGTGGCTCAGTGGTTGAGTGGCCCTGAGTTCAATCCCTGATACAAAAAAAAAAAAGAAAGAAAGAAAGAAAGAGAGAGAAGAAGGAGGAGGAGGAGGAGGAGGAGAAGAAGAAAGAAAAAAGAAAGCAAGAAGCATTGCTTATAAACACTAATCATCCAAGGCCATGTCCATCCCCAACATTGCTGTACTGAAAAACTCTGTGTAAAAATGTACTTGAATCAAAACAAACATGTATTTGAAAATACTCAATATTTAAATATTCTCACTAAATCTTTCATAAAACACTTGCTTTTTAAATTCAGTCATATATTACAGTTAAGTAAACCACTGTATGTCAAGTCCTCTAAAATGGAAAAAAGGCACTTCGATGTGTGCTAGAGCTTTATCTTCATGTTCTCAATGTTGAAATAAGAGAGAAGGGTAGACTTTCAAGATAGGTCTCCTTATATCAAGAAATTGAGCAAATGTAAATTATCTTTTAATTTGCAAAAAAATTATAAAACAATCAATATGCAGGAAATTATCTCCCAAAAGAAAACAGCATGATTTACTGTGGTTATCCAAGGCCATCTTTCTCTGGAGACGCACGTGCTTATATAGAAAGGATACACACCTTACACACAAATAATATTATCTAACACTGCAAACACAGCTTCAGGGACTGCTAACTGTAAAGCAAACATTCTCTGCTCTCTCTCCAGCAGCCCTTGAGGTGTTTTCCAGAACCAGGGGATCAGGTGGATCACATGAGCACTGATGTCTTTTAGACACAACTCTTAATTGCTCAAGTCTTTCTCTTGGAATAAAACTGAGAACTCTCAGGCCATCATTTTGTGATATGACTCAGATGCTTTTCCTTGTTTATATCGCTTTACACTGATTTGGCACTCATGTTTTACAATACCATCTACAAGTTATTCACATAAAGTTAGCATTTTACTCACTATAAAGTCTAATGTCACCAATAAACTTGAATATTTCACTATAAATACTCAATTCCAGGCTATTTATAAATAAATTAATTGAGACCAAGAGCAGGCAGATATCCAAAGTAATATCAAAGTATCAAAACACATGGCCAGCCCTCTGTTTAGGCAATGTTTTGCTTTTAATTTAGTAAAAGCAGAGGTGAAGATGAGAAACACTGTTACCCAGATGAAAAAGAGCTTAAAGATTATTCTGAATGTTAAAATAATTAATATTAATTATGTTCACATTTGTATTATACATGTGTATAAATTTTGTATAATAACCATTATGTCTAAGAATAAGTCTGTAGGATTTCCTTGGGGGAAAGCTTGAGGATATTTACATTAAGAATTTACCTTCCCAGTGAAGCCTAAGTAGAAAACGGAAGATAAAAATAATGCTATATTAAAATAGTATTAATATTAAAAGTATTCTATCACCTATGACAATCTTTAGAGTGTGTGTGTGTGTGTGTGTGTGTGTGTGTGTGTGTGTGCATGTGTGCGTGTGTATGTTACTGTGGACTAAACTCAGGATATTCTACAACTGAGTTACATTCCCAGCCCTTTTAATTTTTAATTTTGAGAGACAGGGTCTTACTAACTAGGCAACTTACATAAGTTACCTAGGCTGGCCTTGAATTTAAGATCTCCTGCCTCAGCTTCCAGATTTCACTGGGATTACAGGCATGCACCTGTGACAACCTTAAAGACTCTACTTGGGGCATAGAATCACTCAAAAAATAGAAATTTAGAAAAGTATATATTTACATAATATAATAAAACTAACTCTCATTTCCTAGTAGAATTTATGTTATCTTGTTTTTCTTATAGAACAAAAACAGGAATATTATAGTCAAACTATACAGTTAAAATAACAAAGATATTTTTAAAAATATAAGCATCAGATTAAGAGGCTCACTTACTACCAACTATTTAGTTATGGAAGCTTTGGAAAGGGAACAGAATAGGTTACTTAGGTCCCACACAAAAATTTGCCTTGATACTTTTTCCAAAAAAAAAAAAAAAACCAACTCAAAAAAACACAATATCTGAAACAAACACTTGGGAGAGAAAATAACCAAGTACTCCATATATAACTCTGAGATTTAAAAACTTAATGATAAAGTCTGATTGGAAGTTACCAAAGTGCAATGTGGAACTGAAATTGCAGAATAAACACTCTGTGAGAGAAAACTCTGATTTCCTTTGATTTTTTTGAAGAAATCATCGCAACATGCTTAAATGAGCTATTTTGAAATCTTTCTCTTTTTTTTTCTTGGTATAGAATATCTGATTACACAACAAATCTGGGATCCATTGTATGAAATAAAGGAACCTATTTTTTAAAGACAAACTACAAAATTTTAAAGTTGTGAACTGTTTTCCTCTGATGACTTATTGTAGTTATTTATACACTCAGTTTCTTCCAAAAGTTTCCATTTTTCCTTAAATAAATCCATAAATACTGCTTTGATTCCTAAAATCCAAAATATTTAAATAGAAACTAACACTAAACCCTTTCTCTTATTTATGGGTTCTGTTGATATACAGATAATACAGATTCAATTGTTTATCTACAAGATAAATCACAATAGTAAAGTTATGGAACCCACCCACGTACCTGTCAACAGATGAATAGATATGGAGCTTTACTCAGGTATAAAGAAGAATGAAATTATGACATTTGCTGACAAATAAATAAAACATAGTTATTTTCCCACCCACATGTTTGTTTGAGACATTGTGTTTTTCTAAGTTTGTTTTTTGGAAAAAGTATCAAGGTAAATTTTTCTGTGGCGTCTAAGTAACTGATTCTGTTCCCCTTCCAATAAGGCAGACATCAAAAAGACAAGAGTGAAATGCTTTTTCTCACATGTAGCAGCTAGAGCAAAATAAGGGGGCAATAAAAGAGAGGAAGGTTCCATGAAAATAGAAGGTAAATCAGTGGAGTACAGGAAGGGAATTGAGGGAGAGGGAGAAGGGAGAAGGGAGAAACTGCAGAATGAAACTGACCAAATTATGCTAAGTACATATCTGCATATACTACAGTGAATTTCACTTTTATGTATATCATAACTAACTGGAAGGAAGACCAGTAGAATAGAAGAAGAGGAACAGGGGGAGTAGGAGGGGAAGTACTGGGGACTGAAATGGAGCAAATTATATTCCACGCATGTATGATCATGTCAAACATGGGCCCACTATTTTGCATAACTATAATGCACTAATAAAATTTTTAAATTTTTAAAAAGTTATACACAGGGCTGGGATTGGGGCACAGTGGTAGAGCACTCGCCTCACATGTGTGAAGCACTGGGTTCAATCCTCAACACTGTATTAAAAAATAAACAAAGGTATTGTGTCCATCTTCAACTAAGAAAAAAAAGTTAAATGCAACAAAAGAATTTCACTGTGAAACTATACATTTCAACATATTTTTTAAAAAAATTCTCCAGTGTAGCATTTATTATAAAGAGAAAACACCAAATATTTAATTTCAGTATTTTAGACTTAAATACTACCATTTAAAATTCCCCATGATATATTTATTTATATTTTTTATCACAGTATAGAATATAACAGCATTTAATTTTAACATCAGAAAATAATGAATGTCATAGCTGATAGAATGTTTGAAGGACTTGATGTTTTCACCTAAAGTGACTGTAGGTACATTTGTCTGTTCCATCTTTCCCTCACACACAAAAATCATTCCATGCCAAATCCCTTAAATGCCTCTTTTGAAGTTTAAAATTAATTCCCGTGGTTACTCTTCTATAATCCTCCATCTTTTAAAAAATGCAAAATATGCTTATACTTGTTTTGCTTATACTTTTTGAGAAATCAGATGGAATCCCAAATACCCTATGTGAATATGTGCTATGCTTTTTAAAAGAAAAAACACACACTCACCCTCAATAAAGCTATTCTTCAAGGAATCTGATTTTCCTGAAATTCACTGGACAAAGTAACAGTTTTCTTTAAGGGTCCATTCATAACTTTAAGTCAATGTTATAAAGAATTTTCATGGAAATATATAAGACATTTATATTGATTCTAAATGAATTTCATCATGAGCAGGTCTTTTATACCTAATGGCAAATGAACTCTTAGTAACAAGGCTTTTGATATGTTACCAAGAGTGAGGGTTGACAACAAAACCACTTAGCTTCACTTTCTAACAATATTAAAGCAAGGAATTATTAAGTACATATATTTTTCAATTGGGAAGAAACACTTCAAAAGTGTTTTACCAAACCTTTCAATTTTGAAATCTAAAGGTTTAAATTTGTATTAGAAATTAAAGTGTTCTGTTTCTTTGGGGAACAAAAAAAAATCATGTGAAGAGTAGTTTGAACAGTACCCAACCTTTCTAATATAGTCTATTTCTTGTATAGATTTGTCTAAGGTTTTGCTCTTTTATAAGTTCATCTTTCCCTCGCCATTAGAAGTCCTAACAGCAGATGCTAGAATAATTAAAAACCTATCACTGCAGACTCTTCCGTCACATCACAGACTACGAAAATGAAGGCAGTTTATGGGTGTCCTTGTCTCACTTTATCCACCTCTCCGTGGCTGACATGTAGGCTTTAATGTGCATCCTTGCACCTCTCCTTCGTCAGGAAGCCTGTCTCTGGGGATCACTTGCAGAAAATAGGACATTGAGTCCATAATTAAAGTAATCTCTTTCCAGGCAGATGCTGCAGTTGGCTCTGTTATCACATATTACAAAAGGCATCTTGAGGGTTATAAAATGTGCAGCAAATAGCTTTGGAGATGAGAAACAGCAATTTTTCATCTAATTTTGATCCATAGACATGTAAGTACTGTATTGCTACTTTTTGGTTTTGAGCCAAATAACTATTATGGTACTGAGATGAGCCGGGCAGTAACCAAAATTAAAGAATACTTTAGCTTTTATCCTCAAAGTGAGAAAAGCTCTTTTGTAACCATCTTTTGCACTTAGCAAATAAGGAAGCCATCTCAAATCTTAGCATTAATGCCTGCAGGCGGATTTAGAAGAAAGGCTTATGTGGCTTAGCTATATAGCCATACTTTCAATATATTTGCTTAAGTTAAAACCAGGGTTTGATTAAGGGACCTACGATCTTAGCTCCTTTGCAACTTGAGTGTACATTTTTAATTAGAAGCCTTTTCACTGTTTATCTTTTCTGTAAAATTTAGAACATTGCTCTTTTAAATATATGTGAGCCCAGATAACTAATATGCTCATAATATTCATAATCCCTTCTATAAATACTAATAGAGGAAATGGATGGAGGAGATTTGACTATCACTTTTTGTTTCCAGCTCAGGGTTTGTCAATGTCGCTAACCAAACTTCAATACTGGGAGATGCTGAAATGAACGTGAAAATAACTACTTTTGTTTAATATTTATGTCTCAAGGCTAAATAAGGAAACTTATGAATGTACACTTATGATATTTAACTTTAAAGAGGCTATCTTAAAATTCCAGAAAATATGTGATTTAAATTTTCTTATTTTTTTCAAAATTTTATTTTTTTCTAATAATAAAGTTTTAGATAGACTTGGGCCATTCAATTAAAATTATTGTTAATAATATTAAACCTTAAGTTATTGAATAATAAATATGTTTGTATTTCAGTGTACTTAAGCCTTCAGAATTAATATTTAGAAAAAATTATGTAATGTTCCTTGAATTATTAGAGAAAAACGACTGTGAATCAAAATTTTAAGTTATTCATATAGTTTTATTAAATTATCAAATTGATATTTCCAGGGTACCCCAAATATTATAATATATAGCCTATTGTCACCCATGCATGCCTTGAGGTAAAAGAAGCAGAGTATAAGCTCTAATTTTCTAACATATAATCTTCTGGCATATTTATGACTTCATGCATTTTTTTCACTCACGTATGTAGGCATTCATTCACACATTCAACAAATCATTTATTTAGTTAAAATTAAGATTACCTTTGATTGACAAATCACAATTATGTTCATTTATAGGGTACGATATGACATTGTGATATATTTATACAATGCCATGATTCAATCAAGCTAATTAACATGCCCCTTACCTAACTTATCCTTTGTTTTTTATATTGAGACTCTCAAAATTTACCACTTCAGTTACCTGGAAATATACATTAATATTGACTATATTCCCCCATCCTGCTTCCTATCTGAAACTTTGTACCCTTAGATGAACAACTCCTCCTTCCCTCCATTCTTACAACTACCCCCAGGCTCTGGTAATCATCCTTATATACTCTCTTCTTCGGAATACAACTTTTTAGATACTGCAAAGAGTGATATCATGTGGAGTTGGTCTCTTTTTGTGTCTGGTTTATTACATTTAGTATAATGTATTCCAGATCCAATCATGTCACAAATTACTGGATTTCTATCCCCTCCCACTTTAAGGTTAGATAGTATTCCATTGTGTATGCATAACACTTTTATTCATCTATTTATCCACTGAAAGACACTTAGGTTCTTTCCATATCTTGGCTATTGTGAATACTACAATGTATGTGGGAGTATATATTACTCCTTCAAATACTGATTTCAGTTTCTTTGAAAAAAAATATATATCCAGAAGTGAGACTACTGGGTCATATGGTAGTTCCAGGCTTAGTTTTTGAGGAAATGCGCACTATTTTCCACAATTGCTATAAAAATTTAAATTCACAACAACAGTGTATTAAAAACCCTTTCCTCTGCATTATCTATAACTTCTTTTTTATCTTTCATCTTTTTCAAAAAATAATATAACAGAATTTTTATCTAAATAATTTTATGTCGTTTGCAATTTAAGTATTAGAAAGACACACTCAGTACTCTGCCATCTGAAAGGCAATTTTCAATTTTTCATATTTCTTTCAGCTATTTCCTTATATTAATGTAGCAACATCAACTTACTTTTGCCTAGCATGTATCTGGCATGTCTCTTCCACTCTCTTTTCTTTCAACATTTATGTGCCATTATATTTAAGTTTGTCTCTTGGAAGCAATATGTTGCTGAATTTTGAAATTATGTTCTGAAAGTCCATGTTCCAATTGCAAATTTTTTTTAAAAATTTATTTTTTAATTTGTTCTAATTAGTTATACATTATAGCACAATGCATTTTGATTCATTGTACACAAATGGAGCACAACTTCTCATTTCTCTGGTTGCACACAATGTAGAGTTGCACCATATGTGCAGTCATACATGTACCTAGAGTAATGACGTTCCTCTCATTCCACCATTTTTCCTGTCCCCATGCTCCTTTCCCTCTCTCCCACCTTTTGCCCAATCAAAGTTCCTGCATTCTCCTCCTGCCATCCCCTTGTTATGGATCAGCATCCACTTATCAGAGAGAACATTCAGCTCTTGGTTTTCTGGGATTGGCTTACTTCACTTAGCATGATATTCTCCAACTCCATCCATTTACCTGCAAATGCCATAATTTTATTCTTTTTTAATGCTGAATAATATTCAATTACCCATTCATCAATTGTACAATTTAATCTGTTTATATTTATTTTAATTATTGACTTATTTATACTCATTTATTTATCTTATATTACATTTTATACTTCCAAGATTTTAAAATTTTCTTTTCATTTATTTTGGTGGATTAATTGTATTTTTAATATCTCCCTATCCCCTTTCCATTCTGTAAGTTCTAATTTTATTTCTGTTCTTTGTACTTACATCTTCAACAATCATGTTTAATCTTCTTTCAAAATAATTTGAGGATATTTCATACTTGTTTCCTTCTTTCCCTCAACATAAACACTAATGTTGCTTAGAATTTTAGTTTTACATCGCCTTAACACATTATCCTATAATAGTTATCAGTGTATATTTTATAATTATACTTGCAAAACCACTGCTTAGAGTTCTAAGATGCTTGCTAAATTTCTTTGCTCAGCATTAATTACTATACTATGCCATTAAATTTCTTGTATCCTACTCTTTTCTTCTGATTTTATTTCATTTTTACTGAAAGATATCTTTAAAAACCTACCTTAAAATGATCTATGTATGGTAAAATTCTCAATAAATATTTCTGAAAATATATTCTGTTTTCACATTTGACATACTTTATGTAGTTATGGAAGTCTAAAATGACAATTATTTTTCTTCATTACTTTGGAGACATTCTACCTTTGTCTTCTGACATCTCTTATTACTGATGAGAAGATAACTGCTAAACTAAATATATGGGTAATCTGTCTTTTCTATTTTGTTGTCTATGATATTTTCTCTGTCTTCAATATTCTGAAAGTTCATTATGATCTACATTACTGCTAAATATTTTATTTATCTTGCTTAGATAGAAAAGACTCATATCTTATTCTAGAAAATTCTCCATTTTCTTTTCAAATTTACCTTTTCTCATTCTTTTTATATCTCCTTGTAAAACTTCTATTAGCTATTAATTTCTTAACTTGGTGTTTTTTACCAGATTAATCATGTAAACCAGGCTCCTTACATTTAATTGTTTTGTTTCTTATAAGTAACATTTTCCCTAAAGGCTCCAGGCAGATGACAAGTTCTCTTGCTGTTTTTACAGGCAAAATTGGAAAGTATTTTGAGGCTCCATGCTTCATACAGCGGACTCCGTTCCAGCTCCCTCTCTTTTCTTATCTCTGGCTATCTTTGAAGGCGGTCAGTCCCAGGATCTGAACAGGTTAAAACTCCAGGACTAAAATCTAAATCCAGGTTTACTATATCCATAGGTTACCAAAATGTTAGCTGGAATCTCTCTTTTCTTCTGGACACTGGTGTTTCCACTTTATTTCGAATATATATATATATATATATATATATATATATATATATATATATATATATATATAAATATATGTATATTAAAGTTTGCTCCAAATTAACTGGAATTTCTATGTGATTTTAATAGTTGAGTTCCGGCTATGCCATCTTAGTCTTCCATGATGCCAGACATCTTCTACACACAACATTTTAATGTGTTTGAAATTGTATCACAGAAACAAATGTTTAGATGTTTTTGTCACTTATTATTCCAAGCACTTCCCAAGTTACTATACTGTCTTTAAAAACACAGATAGATAGCATAGGATAGTGCTCAAAAGAAAAAATTCTGGAGCAAAGCAGACCTATCTCTGAAGCTCTTCAATAACTCCATCAGTAATGGGTGGTTTGGGGAGAGAATGGGAGCTTAGGTTGCCCAGTACACAGGTTCTCAGGAAATAGAAGTTGCTGTTTTAACTATTATTATCATCATAATAAAATTACATTCTAAAATCACTATTGTTCTCATATTGATATTTTAACTATGAAGCATATGAATATAAGTTTTCACAGGGTAAGAGTACTTTAGAAAAGGTTTAGAACCTAAAACACTGTGGCAGAGGGGTTGGCAGAGTGGGAACAGGAACTGAGACCTACAGGTAGGGACTCAGGGGAAAGATTCGTACCTCAAGGCTCCCAAAGAGTAGCACTCTGTCCTGAGCATTGTAAGAGAAAGTAACCAGAGGCCATTCTCACTTGTCATACTTGGCCAATCATTGCCCATAAGAATGTTTAAAGACCATAGAAACTGTTGCACTGACAAAACTAAAACGAACCATTAGGTAACCAGCTTTTAACATAAAATAAGCCTTACTTGATGAGGTCAGGAGTTATGATGGTTCGGGTTCACAGAGTGGTTGCAAAATCCAGTTTTGCTTTATTCCTTCTATATGTCCTTTGAAGTGTATGATTACCATCTATAAATGTCAAGGTAATATCAGAGGAAAAGATAACAGATTATCTAAGCTTGTCTTGCCTATTAGAAATCTATGCTATTCAATTTAATAGTCACTAGCCATTTATTGCTATTGAGAACCTGAAATGTGACTTGTACAACTGAGAAACTGAATTTTAAATTCTTATTTAATTTTAATTAATTTAATTCAAATCATTACATGTATCTTGTAGTTACTATATTAGAAAGTACAATTTCAATATGGGCTCCGTGGCATATGCTTTTAATCCCAGCATCTCAGGAGGTAGAGGCATGAGCCGTTTCAAGGCCAGTCTGGTCAACTCAGTGAGACCCTGTCTCAAAAATAAAATAAATAGGGCTGGGGATGTAGCTCCTGAGTAGAGTGCCTCTGAGTTCAGTCCTTAATACCACACACACACACACACACACACTTTGTGTGTACAAAAAGACAATTTCAAACACATTTTAGAATATGTATATATGTATATACATGTGTATGTGTTATGGCTTGGAAATATGGTAGCTCCAACAGCTCATGTGTAAGACAATGCAAGAATGTTCAGAAGTGAAATGATTTGGTTATGCGTCTATAGCCAAATCAGTGGGTTAGTCCACCTGAATGGATTGAGAAATTAGCCAGGTAGGGTGTGGCTGGAGCAAGTAGATCACTGGGACATACCTATCAGACTTATGTCTGTTTCTTATCTGTCATGGATTGAGCTGCTTTCCTCTGCCACACCCTTCAGGCATGATATTCTGCCTTACCTCAGGCCCAGAGCTAGAGTCGGCTGACTATGGACTGAATCTCTGAAACCACGAGCCAAAATAAACTTTTTCTTCTAAAAGTAAGTTGTTCTTGTTGAGTCTTTTGGTCACAGAAATGCAAAACCTGACTAATACAGTGTGTGTGTGTGTGTGTGTGTGTGTGTGTGTGTGTGTGTGTATCTACATAGATAGATAGATAATCGCCAAAAAAATAAATTCTTAAAGGGTTCTTATCTGGAAGAAGCAGTCCAAATTTTATTTCACATTTATAATAATGACTTAAAATATTTGGATATTTTACTAAAAGCAGGGTTTGGTAATATACTGCCATGAGCATACGTTACTCATATAACTCTACTGGCAAACCATGAGGGTGTTGCTGCCATGGGAAAAGGTTCATCCACCTGTTCTCACACCTCATCGTCCTCACTAATTTTGACAGTGGAGGCAGTGTGGGGGGAAAATTACACTTAGGACTTCTAAATTGTTTAAAATAATTTTATTAATATAGGAATAACCCAGATCTCTATCTTTTACCTATGATATTTCTACTAGATTTAGAGAACTTCTAAGAATTGTAACGCATAAAGCATTTAGATCTTTGGTCTTTTGCTTTCACAAATGTTCCCTGTGGTTTCAAGTAAGAAGTGCCAGACCCAGTGGTAATCCACTTAAATAAACCATAAGACCTTGTAATAAGGAGCTTCTTGTGGGTTCCAAACCTCGGTCCATTTACTTGAGTGCTCTCTAAACATTCTCACACGATTGCATGAAAGGAAAAGAAGAGGGAAGCAGCTGGTTTGCCATAGACCTCTTTTTTCCTAGATGTAATATTAGGATAAAGTAATATTTTTGTCTAAAAAGATAAAAATCAGAGTTTTTTAAAAACAAACAAATTTGCTAACATAACTGTTTCTCGGAGATAAAATTTCCTAGAAACACAACCATCTTTGGATCCTGGTTAAAAATATTTCATTACTGGAAGTCCCACTGTAAAGCACCCACTGCTCTGATGGTCTTGTGATTTTAATGCAAACAAAAGTTTCTTAGTGGAGACTCTGGAAGATTTCCCTAATAGAATCAGGACTGTTTACACAGCAACTTCTTGGAGGAAGGAGGAGGAGATGCAGGAAGGGAGAAAGGAAAGAGAAAAATGAAGGGAGTACTCTTGCCTTTTGAATATCTGTTAAATTATTAAAGTATGTTGTATCATCCATATGACAAAACCAATTCCTTCAAAACTTCTTGGAGATTGATGGACATAATTAATCTCAACCACACTCCCCAACAAAATTAAACATTAAATCCCCAGGAAGCATCCTGACCTCATTTGTCAAGGTGTGGATACATAAGAACACATATTAGTCCCTCAACCTAGACTGTCTGCTTGCCCACACCTAACTGGCTGCAGAAAGTTGATGAAGACCAGACCCTGTGGGGAGTGAGAACTATCCGTTAGGCTCTTAGCCATTTACCTTTAAGGATAGATTATATATTTTTTAATCCTGGCACTCGGAGGAACATTTTTGAGCAGTCTTAAAATATTTGTTATGAGTTAGAAAATGCCTTTTAAAAAGGAAAACTAGACCATCAGAAAAAGAAATAGCAGAACTGTGATTTAAAAGACAGATAAAATTCCTCCTTCGGAAAACAATATATCTGGTTTTATCTCACGGTATGGATGTAATAATTTAAGACTTACCTGAAAAGTAATTTATTTTTGCATCAATCTATGTACGATCTTGAAAGTAAAATAGAATTTGTATCAGTTGTTGGTACCCTTATCTATATATAGGTATGAATGCACTCCCAATAGACCCGACCATGGGGGAGTCCCTGCTCTTATTCCAAATGTTTAAGTAACAAGGCAAATACATTTGTGATGTTTTCATCTGATGGATGAAAATAAATGGGCAACTACATTATCTTTCCTGAAGAACTCCCCAGACAGGCTGGAATGGCTCTCATCAAAAATTAAAGGCATCTGAGAGATGCTCAAGGCAGCACTTCAAATCTCTGCATTTGTATTATTTCAGGCCTGTCAGGTGTTCAGAAACTGCTAGTGTCTTCAGTTTTTCCAGTGCTTTTGTCCTCTTATTTAATATATTTTTAAGAAAACCATCCCTCCAGGAGTTACTTCCGTTATAGTAGTAAATGTTCAAATATGGTCCTGTGTTCCTCTTTGCTAATCTGAATTCATTCTTGTCAATGCTCGGGACCTTAAATAGAACATTACTTGATTGATTCTGTTTTCAGTCTTGGTGCCGCTGGATAGTTGAATGAATGAGACAAAATTTCTGTGTCTCCTACTGATACATATTTCAAAATAAAGATAGTAAACACATGATGGCCACTTTAAAAAGAGATTCTGACACCACACTGCAAACTATATAATTTAAATGGTATCAGTACCATATTTTACCATAGTAAGATGGACAGTGATTATTTCAAAGGAAAGTGAAGTAGTAAAATCACTTGCTTTGAAAACAGATTGCCTTTTCTGAATCCAAGCTGTGTTCCTCTTTAGGTAAATTACCTAAGAGAAGTTATTTAACATCTCTGTACTTCAATTTTCTCATCTGTGAATTGAGATAATAATAGTACCTATTTTAGAGAAAATGAGTATCAACGGATTAAATGATGAAAACTGCTTAGAACAATGGCAGGCACATAGTAAAATTTCAAAAATATGATTAATGTTGTGATTGTTTTAAACACCCCCCCTCTTTCCTCAATAGTTTCTCACCAACTTTTAGGGGTTAAATGACTTAGAGATTTCCTTTCTTCCTTCCCTTCTATCCCTGTCTTCCTCTACTTTGCCTCCTTCCTTCCCCTTCCCTACCTCTGCCCATCTCTCCCCCCTCCTCTACTTCCTCCATCTCCTCTAAACTTGAGGCTTATTAGTCAGTAAAAAAAAAAACCAATAATCAAATATGAAAATCTAGAAAAACTCTATTGCTATAAGATCTGAATGCTGCACAATTTCTGGGTGAAATTACCACTTAAAATATAAGTGGTAATTTATCAACAGGTGCCATACAAGTAACAGTAAAATAATTTGGGTTCATTTTCTCCATCTGTGAAACTATATCCCACACCTGATCCTGAGAGCTTCCTCTCCTCTCACTTGATTATTTTTAACAAGAAAGGCAGTAAGCAGACGGCCTAAATGAGTAAGTGGCTGAGTGACTTACTAAAAAAAACAAGGTCTATATTCAGACAGAATGCCACTGTTCTTCACTGGGTAAGGAACACAACACATTATATAATTGTATTAATTTTCAGTTCAAATAGTCTATAATTCCTGGATATTTGGAATCTTTTTTTCTAAAAAAAAGGATTTAAATATATATATATATATATATATATATATATATATATATATATATATATGTTGTAGATGGACATAACACCTTTATTTATTTATCTTTATGTGGTGATGAGGATCAAACTCAGGGCCTCACACCTGCTAGGTTAGCACTCTACCACTGAACCACAACCCAGTCCTCTAAAAACAAGGATTTAAAATAGGTACTAGAGTTTAAAATCAGAGTCAATCATACATTTGGCTGTTCTGGGATCACATAATTGGGTGTATTGTCAATTCTATTGTCAGTCTTAGAAAGACCATGTGTGCCAAGCTGGAGAATATCACGCTAAACAAAATAAGCCAATCCCCAAAAAACAAAGGTCGAATGTTTTCTCTGATATGCAGATGCTAATTCACAATAAGGGGATGGGGCACTAGGGAATAATAGAGGTACTTTGGGTTAGAAGGGAGAGAAGGGAGGGGAGGGGATATGGGGATTAGAAGGATAGTAGAATGAATTGGATGTTATTACCCATGTGTATATATGATTACACGACCAGTATGATTCTACATGTGTACAACTAGAAGAATGAGAAGTTGTGCTCCATTTATGTATGATGTGTCAAAATGCATTCTACTGTCATGTATAACTAGTTAGAACAAATTTAAAAATTAGAGGAAAGAAAAAGAAAGAGCTTGTGCATGGTAAATGATAAATGTTAATTGCTGAATTTCTTCAAATATAATACACCAACAATTATAAGACACTATGTAATAAAGTAATTATCTATTATAATTGTAGGGTGCCATCAAATGAAATCTACTTCATAGATATTGAAACACTTATCTGTATTTAGAATCAATGAAATATATTTAGCTATTAATAACTACTTATTAAGAAACTTCTATTACACAAAGTTCAGTATTTAGGAAATACTAGGTATATAAAAATACTATTAATAGCCTCTGACCTTGGGGATTTAAAGCCCAACTAGAAAAAGAAAGCAAGCATGGGAAAAATTGAATAATAATATGACTTAATTAACAATATAAGAAAGTCATAGAGAGCTAGGCACAATACTGCATACCTATAATCCTAGCACCTGTAATCCCAGAGGTTGAGACAGGAGTATTACAAGTTCAAAGCCAGCCTCAGCAATTTAGCAAGGCCCTACACAACTCAGTAAGACCCTGTCCCCAAATTAAAAACACAGAAAGGGATATAGCTCAGTGGTTGAGTGCCCCTGGGTTCAATTCCTGGCGCACACACACAACACAAAAGTGATAGAGAATTTTTCAAAAATGCACATAAGCATGGCTGAAGTTTGATTTCTAAGAAATAATTCTAATAACTAGAAGAGAATGTGAAGGTTCTCAATACATAGAAATAATAATATTTACAAAACACATAAATGGGACTCTTCCTTCCCCCAAATCAAACCTAAATCTGATAGAGGTTCTAGATTCAACTACCCATCTGCAGGAATTACAGAGGGCAGGTGATAATGCAAGAGAACAAACTACATTGTAAAGTTGCAAACAACAAAATTCTGATTCTAGGAAACTATAGGATAAATGATCTACTTTTTTCAACAAATAAATTGCAAAGAGAAAAATGTGGAGGAAAACCTATGAATTTAAAGACTTAAAAATATTTATTTTAAAAAAACAAATCTTTAGTGTATAAGGATGCATACTTGGAAGATAAAACTTCAACTAGAAGAATATAATAATAAGCAAAAATAAAAACTAATATTATTTGAGGACAGAAATGCAAAGTACTCTGATTTGATCTATGTACATTGTACACGTTATCAAATTATAACTCTACCCTATAAATACAAATATTATGTCAATTTGAATAAAATTTTAAAAATTGAAATAGATCCCTATCTTTCATCCTGTACAAAAATCAATTCAAAATGGATCAAAGACCTCAATATAATTTTGTGTGTGTGTGGTACTCAGAATTGAACCAGGGCCTCCCAAATGCTAGGCAATCACTCTACCAGTAAGCTACATTCCCAGGGATGAAAGGCCTAAGTATAATACCTAAAATTTTTAAACTGCTAGAAGAAAACATAGTGGAAATACTTCAAGATGTAGGAACGAGCAATGACTTCCTGAGACAGGTATATTTTCCCTAAAGTACAGGGGGACAGTAAAACACCAGGTCCCTGAATGCCCCATTTCTGTTCCCAAAATACCTAGTCAAGATAAGGGAACAATGAGAGCAAGCCTGGCTGCAAAGTTCAGATACATATTATCTTGAAGGACACTGGCTTTCTCTTCGGTACATTGGGAGCTAGGGCAAGTTAGTGTTATCTGTAGAAAGCTTCCTTCTTGCATGTACATGAGAACTGTTGCTCTTGGGATGTTGGTAATCCAAGCTAACTAAGAAAGCTGAACCTGATGATGTCATTGCTTCTTCAGCCTAACATATAAAACCCCTCTGAGAGGAAACAGAACCGAGGGCACTGTGGAAAGGATACATTCACTCATCTAGCTGGTTGCCTCTGGACAAAAGACCATGACAGAGAGGAGGTGTCACTTGGTAAAGCACCTTGAAGGATTAAAGTGCTACCCATCACCCTGTCACCTCTGAAACTCTTCTTGGAGCAGTCTCTTGTAAGCTTTCCCCAATAAAACATATGTCTCCCATGCTGTTTCTGTTATTTGGCCTGTCTATAACCCATTCCACAACTGGGCTCTGGACAAGACAATAGGACTCCCATAGCTCAGGAAACAATAGCAAGAATCAACAATTAATCAATTAATGTAATTTAATTACATTAAATTACAAACAAAAGAAAAAATTATCAGAGTGAATAGACTGCCTACAAAATGAAAGAAATTCTTTACCAGCTACCCTTCTGACAAAGGATTAATATCCAGAATATATAAAGAACTCAGAAACCTTAAAACAAAAAAACAAAACCTAATCAACAAATGGAAAAATTAATTGAACAAATACTTCTCCAAAGAAGAAGTACAAATGGCCAATAATTATGAAAAAAAGCTCAAAATCTTTAGTCATTAAGGAGATACAAATTAAAAGCAACTACATTCAGATCACCTCTCACCCCAGAAATCAAGAATACAAATAATAATAAATTCTGTCAAACTGGGGAAAGGAATTCTTATACACTATGGATGGGAATGCAAATTAATACAGCCACTATGGAAATCAGTATGAAAGTGCCTAAAAGAACTAAAAATAGAACTACCTTGTGATCCAGCTATACCATTCCTCAGTATATATCTTAAAAAAATAAAATCAGCATATTATAGAGATACCTGTACACCCAGGTTTATCACAGCAAAATTCACAATAGCCAAGGTATGGAATCAGCTTAAGTGCCTGTCAACAAATGAATGGATAAAGAAATTGTGGCACATATACATGATGGAGTATTACTCAGCTATAAAGAACAATAAAATCATGTCATTTTCAGGAGAGTGAATGGAATTGGAGATCACCACATGAAGTGAAATAAGTCAGATTCAGAAAAATAAGCATCACCTCTTTTCTCTCATATGTGAAATAGAGGGTAAAAGAAAGATAACATGAAAATAGAAGGGAGACTGGGAAGAGGAAGGGGACCGGGGGAATAGGGGATGAGAGATTAAGAAAGGGTAATAGAGTAGAGAAAATTATCAAAACAGGTTATATACGTCTACAAATATGCCACAATGAAACCCAATATTCTGTATAGTTAATACACACAAATTTTAAAAAGAATTCTTCCTACCTTTAAAAACTAAAATTTTGACTTGAATTTCATGTTAATCAGAAAAGATATTTATAGTATACAATATATTTACCTCCCAATGCCTCAGAGGCTTTTGTATTACTTTGTTTTTGTTTACTATGTAAAATTAGTGTTGAATATTAGTAATCCCCTTCAAGTATTGCTGGACACTAATTACGAATTCTCACCTTTGTATGTAGCTCTAGTCAAAAACAAGCATTTTGCCCACATAATAAGCAGCTACTCTATGTAACGTTCAACATCATCATGGCTGACAATAAGGATATTAACCATTTATGGAGAATGCTAAAATTATAAATTGTATCCTCAAAATTTGACTGGAATATATAGGTAAGGGTGTGTAAATGTCTTTCCAGTCAGTAAAAATTACTTATAACCAAATGATATTTTCCTGGCCTCCTGCAAAGAAATTAAAATTAAGACTTAAAATTCTCAGAAGGAAATAGAATTTCAGTATCAAAGGGATTATAAGTCATAGAATATAATTTTTAAGTAGAGTCAATTAAAAACCTAAATTTGTTTGGAAGTAGGCAGTTCTATATTGCTGATATAGATTTACTTTGTGTTTTATCTTTTTAAAATGCAATTCTTATTTTAAATTAAAGAAATTATATATGACAAGAATTTGCTGAACTTGGTGGCCCCTACCTATAATACCTGTGGTGTGAGAGGCTGAGAAAAGGGGATCACAAATTTGAGGACATCCTGGGTAATTTAGGGAGATTCTGTCTCAAAATAAAAATGGCTGGGGATGTGTCTCGGTGATAGAGCACCATAGTACTGCATGCACACACACACACACACACACACACACACACACACACACACACAAGAATTTACCCTTCCAAGTGCCAACACACATGAAAACATGGTAAGAGCATCAGCGATCACAAGCTAAAGGAAATGACAACAATAGAATATCATACAATTCAAGGGAAATTTTCCTGGATATCTATATATGAAACACTGTACCAAACATGGAGGAATCAAAAAGAAATAAAAATTTGTCTCTGTCCAACCTAATCTAAGAGAAAAGGCAAAAAAATTAACTCAAATCACTAAATGATAAAGTATAATGTGCACTCTAATAAAGTTACGAGCACAACATGTCAGTACATATCACTTTTGTTGTTGGCATCTTGGCAAGTTTTTAAACAAGCCTTGAAAAAAACGTAGAATTTTAAACAATCGGAGTTGAGAAAAAAAAACGGCATTCAGGGGCAAGAGAAAAGCATGAAGAGAGAAAGCCATGGGATTTTCAGGACATTGTGGCAAGTCTTGCCAGTTTGTGCTCTATCAGGAGGTACAGGCTATAAGAGATAGAAGATAATGAAACAGCAGGATGGGGAAGAGACTCCAAATCCATGCCTTCAGTAGAGAATTTCATGCTTATCTAAATTTTGAATGATCAAGGTTTGGTCTTAGGAAGATTAGGTGGATATCAATGTGCAGGATGGACTGGGGGAGAGGCAGGCTGGAAGTGTGAGGGCCAGTAAAGGAAGTTTCTGCAATTATCTTAGCAGGAGGTACTAGAAGGAAAAGATTCAGGTACAAAAAACTTTCTATGGAAGAAAATGATTGGATTAAATGCCCATTGTCGATATAGGATGAATTTGATGTTAGCAGCCTACCTCACCCAGAAACTAAGCAAACAGACTATATAGTCAGTGGTGTGGGAGCCATAGGATCTCCTAACACTGAACTATATGTTGCCATGGTGGGAGAAAGGTAGTAGTGTTCTGTGAGTATACAGATTATGTGGGACTTTGCTGTATGCACAGGAGATTGGAAGAGAAAACCATTCAAGAAACTTCTAGTGCTCCTTTGCTTCACTGACCACAGAATAACTGTTTCTGAATTGTCTTGTCTGTATTACCTTGGTCATACTTCAACCAATATTTAAGGAGTGTTTACTGTGCCCTAGAGATTGTTGCAGACAGCTCTGGAAAATCAGTGGGAAAAAAACCCCAAATTTTGCCTTCAGGGAACTTGCATTTTAGTGGGAAGAGACAGATAAGGGACAATGCACATAATTATATAAATGCAAGATAACATGTGGTAAAAGTAAAATATGCTATGGGGGAAAATCAGCTAACTAAGAAGGGTGGGAGTGGTGGCTCAGGGGTCAGGGTTGGGCATTATATGGAGAGATGTAGCAAGTTGTAGTCTCTGAATCTTGATGTGCTGGTTATATAAGGATGCAGCTAAGAGCTGTGTTCACTAACTCCCCCAGTTTCTTCCTAATGAAAACTCATGAGAGTTAGGTTTCTATACAATACCTGACTTCTGGCCACCATGAATCACCTAATCAATCACATTTCCCTCTGGGCACTAACAGCCAGAAAAGCTCAAAGGAAATTTGTAATCATTTTCCAGTATGTGAAGTCTCAAAGCATTGCTTGTACCTGCTTTCACCTCATTTTCTGAACATTCATTTTATTGTTGTCCTGACTTCTTCAATTACTTTAATCTTTTTTTAACTCACAAATAATGGCATTTACTTGTAGGGTACAAGGTGATCTTTTGATATGTGTTTACACTGTGGAATGATGAAATTATGTTAATTAACATACATCACTTTACATACTTATCATTTTTTCGTGATGAGAACTCTTGAAATCTAATAATCTCTTACAGGGAGATAAATATGAGTAAAACAACATATCCATGTATAGACTTGTCATAGGAAACACATTAATCTGTACCATTAATATGAGTTAATATTTATAATAATAAAAAGAATACTAGAAAAAAGTAGAAAAAAATCTTCTGTCTTAGCAATTTTGAAATCCATTTCATAGTCAACATGCTGTATGATAGATCTGTAAAACATTCATCTTTACTGAAACTTTGTACCCTTTCAATAACCTCTCCCCATTCTTCATCTCCCAATGCGATTTCACTTTTATCACATTGTTTATTTTTTCAGTTAAAATCCAATTTAGAGATCTGGAAGTTATAAATGAATACATAAAAATAAATTGCTAAAGCTACTTTATAAAAATTTTTTGACCTCTTTTGACACCAAAATTAATGGTTTTAATTAAGTCTAACCTATCAAAATAATACTTTACAAAAGTTACCCCCCATGTAACTCATGAAAGGTTGCATTTGCCTTCCGTAGCCATCTCTGACACTCTGGGTACTTACATGAAATTGACACAGCCAGTACCAGCGGGTGGGGCAATCCAGACGAAGCTGAGGTTGGTTGTGGGCAGGTGACTCACATGAGAGGCCACCACACTGCACATAAACTGGTTACCAAACTGGTGGTCAGACATGATCCCTGAAAGACAGAAAGGAAGGGTCACTGTTATAAAGAGAACAAAACAAATTCCTTCCTATCATGGTACAAAAATAATTCTTGACATTTTAATATTAAGATTTATTATGCACCTTGGACTTCATATAAGTTATGTAACTTTTTTCATTGCTAGAGGAAAATTAAGCATTTAAAACAGTATTAAGAAATTACCTACTATAGCATTTACCTTGATTTTGTTGATTGATCTTTGCCCATCAGTAAAATCCACCAGGACCCATCTGCCATTGAATACATTTGGGTTTCTCAGAATGTAACAAAAAGACAACTACCATGGGGAACTTGGAAGCTTCTCAGTATGAGGATGCTAGGAGGAGCTTATTAAAATATTTGAGCTTGTATTGGGTTACTTCAGAGAGTGGGGAGATCAGGTTTGCCCAGGAGCTTTGCAATTTTAGTACTGAAAGTCCTGTATTCTGGGACACTCCCCAGTCCCGTTGAAGTTTCAGGAAAAGATGGTTCATCTTCTGGATCTGGGTCATCACAAAGTAGAAGTAACTTTGTTACTGAGTATCTTCATACCAGAAAGGTAAATCTTAGAGTAACCTTGTCTGATGTTCATGTTTTATGAACTTGCTTATGCTCAGCATGAGAACACCTTAACCTAGCTGTGAGCAGGTCAGAGTAATCTTTCTAAAATATGATGCTATTCATCATATTTCTCTACCAAAAAAAATCAATAAACCCACATTGTATATAGCAGCACTATCCAAAATAGTAGACACTAGCTAAAATGGTAAATTAATTAAATGTAAATTAATTAAAATTAGATAAAATTTAAAATTCAGTTATTCAGTTGCACTGAAGCTGAGCTGAAGCCCTAGGAACTCACATTTTAAATGCTCAGTAGCCAGCCATATGTGGCTGGTGGCTGCCATATTGGACAGTAGAGAACAGAACATTTCCAGTATCACAGAAATTTCTACTGGATAGTGCTGATCCACAGGATAAAAATCAAGATGTCTTCTCTCAGGTTTTTTTTAAACCTCAGCTTCAGCACTTCCTGTTCATCCCCTTGTATTTTACACACCCCAAATACCAAAAGAGTCCTTTCTCCACATAGGCACAAGCTGTATTCTCTATCGAAAATGCTCTCTTCCCACCTGTCCACAATCCCCTGACTGATCCTATATCAAGATTTAGCTCATTTTCTCCTTTGACAAGTCTCTCCTCTCCATCTCCCAGGCCATTTTGCCATACTGAACCATGACTTAATTCCAAAATAGCTCTTAGCCCAAGGTATCTGAATGTACTGTTTTCTTACCTTTCAACACTTCTGAAGACCTCTAAATGAACAAATCAAGTCTCCTCATCTACATTCCCCTAGCATCTAGCAAAATATGCACAGTCAATATATTACTTAATTTACTTGTATCTCTGGCCATTGGTCTCATGATTTAAAAGGCCTTCCTATTCCCTAAGATTTAAAAACATATTCTCTTACATTTCTATTAATTCATTTTTACATTTACATCTTTAATGTCTCTAAGTTTTATTTTGTTGTGCAGCACAAGGTTATTGCTTAACTTCCCCCCCCCCAAATGGTTCTGGATATCATCATTTCCCCCTTGGTATTGTGAGAGAGTTATCCACTAACATGGACCAGACACATATATCTTTCCACAATGAATTTACTGCATAAAAATAAATTCACATGTCGTATCATTTTTTTTAGCTCTAATTCACTGAACATACTCATGTTTCACTTGGTATTGTGACTAAAGGAATCACAGATTATTTTATTTCATTTCAATCTTAACTACCAATATCTATAAATTCAAGTTACATATCATATATTACACAATGATATATAGGCTATAGAAAGTTATTTAATTTTACTTGACTCTAATTGAAGACAATGAATCTAAAATAAAAACGAATCTTCTCAAACATTTCTTCACCACTAAAGATATTTAGGAAGGATTAAGGCAGCCAGAAAGTTTCAAGTGGCCTATCGGGAACAAAGGCAGAGAGCAAATACAAATGCAGAGTCACTGCAGGTGGTTAGATAAAATTATGAACTAGCTAAAGAGCCTGTTCAGAACACAGAGCTGTTGGAGTTGTAACTTATTCTATGCCAGGGTCCAGAAGGAAGGAAGGCAGTTTTGAATTGGGCCACATCAAGCAGGGAGATCGGCTGAGTTAAAGCCCTAGGGACAGAGTAGGGAGTTCTTAGCCTGTTGACCTCATGACCCATTCACGAGATGGTCTGATGGTAGGCTGGCGTGTGCCACTATACCACCATTGTAGGTACCCTTCCTTTTTTTTTTTATTTTTTTTTTTATTGCTTGTTCACAACATTACAAAGCTCATGACATATCATATTTCATACATTAGATTGAAGTGGGTTATGAACTCCCAATTTTACCCCAAATGCAGATTGCAGAATCACGTCGGTTACACATCCACAATTTTACATAATGCCCAATTAGTAATTGTTGTATTCTGCTACTTTTCCTATCCCCTACTATCCCCCCTCCCCTCCCCTCCCATCTTCTCTCTCTACCCCATCTATTGTAATTCATTTCCTTTTTTGTGTTTCAGGTGAGGGGGCTGCATCTGCAGAGATTGATAAGCTCATGGGCCTGATTTTTTGTGAAATGAGTGTGATACACCCATGCATCCAGGTGCTTCTGACTTAATTTGATAAGTTAGCAAGTGATCATTTTTTATCAGCATGATAATTTTTTCATCACTTTGTGCCTTATGGTCTATTTTTACAAAATATAAAGGCATTCTCCATCCACATGGAGTAGCTCATGTCAAACTACTGCTTTATAATATGCAGTAACTCAGAGCTAGGCACATTCTATACAAGATGAAGTAAGTCAGAGGGGCACAGTGTGCTCTACGCACTGAATTTCATGATGGCTCCTTATACGTTTCTCTGTTCCCTCCACTCCTGTATTCTACCAAAGTGACTTCTCTGAAAGGATGATCATGTCAATCCCCAGCTAAATCTCCTTAAATGGCTCCCCATCAGTTTCCAGAGAGATTAAAAACTCTTCAGCATCAGTTACAAAGTTCAGCAGGATCCACCCCTCCCTGCTCTCCCTTCTCATCCTTTATGCCTGGCTCCACAGCCCTTCTCTAGCACTGGTGGTAGAGCCCCCCTCACCCACCCCTGTGAGCATGTGCTCCCCTTTAGTCATAGAAGCCCCCCACCTTTTCTTTCCTCCCACTCATCCCTGCTCAATTAACTGCTATGTGCTTGTCAAGGCAAGGATCCATCTAACTTCTGCTTAACATCAAACACTGAGAGAAGTCACTTACTGTGCTAGGCCTAATGACAGAAAGATACATCAGACACAGCTATGCCCTCAAAGACTTCCATCCTCACTCATTGTCCCTGCCCTGTGTTTGAATAGTTGCCCTTCCTACATGTTATAAGCAATTTAATTAACTTTGTTTTTTTACTAAATATATGAATAATTTAAAAAAATAAGAACTTCAGAAAAAAAATATATATCTATCACCTTAACTTGTGAAGTAGAATTTTTTATACTAGAAAGTCATTCAGAATAGGACATAAGTGGCCCAAGAAACAGAAAAACAAGTCTATATCTGACATGTACAAAATATGTTTTTTTTTTTCTCATTCAAAGTTTTCTTCTTTAAAGCTGCATCTGAGACAAAATTCATCAAGCTGAAGAAACCACAGGGCAAGGAGGAAAAGTGACTCCCAGGGAATCACAGAGTCTCAAAGCAGACTCATAGCCATGACTCAAGCACTGCCACCCCCCTCTGAGCAGGCAGAAGGCAGGGACCCAGTGTGTGGAAAATGACACATCTGCAGGAGTCAGCCTGGCCAAAAAAAAAAAAAAAGAAAAAAGAAAAAGTCCAAGCCACAGTATTGTGGGAAGGGAAATGAATTGAACAAAATAAGAGTTCAGATCTCCACATTCCTCATAACCCTTCTTAGAAGGTGAGTCAATGTCTAGGCCACATACTATTTGACAGGATTTTTATAAGGTGGCTACTTTTTGTCCCACTCCAGGTGAATATCCCATAGAGTAACATTTTTACAGTCTGACAGTCTAGCACAGTAGTTCTCCAACTTTCCTATATGGAGGCATCACTGGAAGAGATTTAATAAACACTGGCACCCAGTGTTTATACTGGCATCCAGATTTTGAGCTAACTGGTTTGGAATATAGCTTGGATATTGTTCACCCAGCAATTCTAATTAGCAGCTAAGAATTTGCATTAAAAAATGCCTTAGTAGAAGATTGTTTAAAATTCAGGGCTTAGAATCACACTGTTCATATCACCACAATACAATATACAGTTTGAAAGTATCCAACAGAGCCTTACCTTATGTAGCTTAAAAATTATAAGTGTGCAGTGGTCTTTGCCTTTTTAACCTAGAGCACTGGCAAAGTATACTGCTAATACATCATAACTGGCATTTTCTCTGACAACATCTAAAAGTCAGCCATAGTTGTAAAATTCTATTTGTCTAAATATCAACCCACATTGGGGAAAAAAAACATAATTTACAGAATCCCTATTTTGTATTAAACATTGTGTTAAGCTCTATGGAGATATGTACAAGAAATCTGGAGGTACTCCCTGCCCTGAAGTGACATGAGCTGTACATTCTAAATAAACCATTAGAAAATAAGTATGTGCTAACTGGGCCAGATGCAAATCAAAAGTAAAAAAGTAATTCATTATAATGGCAACTTATGCTTATTGAATACTTACTATGATTGGGTACTGTTCTAGGTATTCATGAACACTTACTTATTTGTGAGGTAGAAGTTGTCAAGTTCCCCATTTTACTGGACGCGGGCAGTGGGAAATGTTGAGAGCCACAGCTGAAGGGGCCCCAGCAAACTTCCAGCTGCCAGCAAACTTCCAGCTGCCAGCTGATGATTGGCTCATAGCGGCCCCAGCAACTTCTAGCTGCCAACTGATTGGCTCCTCTGCGGTGATGCTCATTGGGCTGTTTCCCCCGCCCTTTCAGACCATGGAGCTGCTCACTGGGGGACGTTTTTGGCTCCGCCCACGTGACCCAGCCAATCGGCCTCAAGAGCAGGAGGAGTGGGGAAGGTTGAGAGGCTTGTGGGAAGCTGGTGGTGGCAGTTGGGCTCTGAAGGTTTTTCCTGAGGAGCTGTTTTGTTTGGCATTTGTGGTTCTAAAAATAAAGTTCGTTTCTTTTGACAAGTGGCTCCTGAATTGTGCCCAGCCAGACTGCAGCAGGGAAAGTAGAAATAAAAGAATTTGCTCGAGGTCCTATAGCAAGTGGACAATGTAGCCTGGGTTCCAACCAATTCCCCTGCTACACAGTCAGAAAGAGCTTTGTTGAAGTGTAAGAATGGACTGAAGGAGAAGCTACAATTTCCATATTTGCTTTGATTGACATGAAGCAGCAGGAGATAGTCAAAATACTGTCCCCTCAGCTCTGCACACATTGCTGTATGACCTTTGTCAGGGTGTCCCCACTCAAGTTTTATTCTGACAACTCTGAAGCCCTGGTCCATGGTCACTAAGCTTCATAGCTCTCTGAGAGCAGTTTAAATGAACAGAACAAGAACAGGAGGACATTGCACAAAGGCAGACACCATGAGCAGGGATGCCCTTAGAAAATGAGAACTAGGAGAATGAGAGCAGTCAGAGTTGAATTCTCTCATTCTACAAAACATAATTTATTGCATCCACCATGATGATGATCTGAATGCCTTCTGTGTCACGAAAGATATGTACCATCTAATTAATAAATGTGAGTTGGAATCCCATTCTTGAGATAACTGCATTTCAAATATGATCACGAATTTTAATTTACATTAGTGCTTTCCCTGCTGCATGCCAGATAATAAGATACACGTTGTGTTTTTAAAACTACTTGAAAAAGTGAAATAAGAGCTATATTAAAAGAACTTAATTATACTATGTTTTTTAAAGGAGGTAGGTACAAATAAAATGTATACATATGCTATGAAGTTATAATAAAAGATCTTTATGTTCATTGTTCTGGTTACATATAAACTGTCAAACAAGAAATTTCCACATGGAGTTTCTTCCCCAAAGAAAGATGCTATACTTTTCTAAGAGAACTGGGCTCTGAAAGTAAAAAAAAATAAAAAAATTAAAATCACTTGTGGCTCTCCTGATCTAACTGTTGGCAAATGGTGTAGACTTTTCTTCAAACTCTTAAGTTCTACACCTTGATAGCTGTTGATTTTAGCAAGATGTTAAAGCATCTGTGTTACAAAACATTTTACTTTTGAATATTGTGTGTACACATTTGAGAACATGGACTGTTCACTAGCAACAACCAATCTAATTCTTTAAGACAACTATTATTTTAATGAAATATAGAGATTTTAAATTCACTAGTTTACAAATATCCACTATTTGTCTTCTTAATCAGAGTTGTGGTGGAAGGACAGAAATCGATAGCAGGGTTTCCTTTATCCACATTACACTTGTGTAAGATTAGTCTCACAATGTCTTCAATTATTCTACCATTGCCTCCATGATCCCTTTTAAGACAGTGACACACATTTCTGTGCCTTCCGGGATGTCATTTTCCTTGACAAGTCTTCAGTTATTTTAAGTTTGTGACTAAACCTTGCATGAACCCATTTTCCCACAGGAATACTTCTCTATGCTTTTAATGGGCATGGCTTGGGTCTTCAGAACTGTCACTAGAAGTTCTGTGATTTCCCCATCTCTAAAATAAAATATACACATTCTCAAAAAAAAATGTAGTTCTCTATGTCCAAGAAACACAGTGAAGATTTTATCACCCAAAATAACCCATGTAGTAAGAAACTGACATATTGATATTAGGTTTATTCTATATTGTGTAGATGTGGATGATTCAAATCTCTTTAGTTTGTAATTTGTGGTAGTTACTATTAAAGTGGACAGAAACATGTCCTGGTTTATTTTTCATGGATTTCAAAAACTAAGACATTAGCAGATGGACTATCACTACACAGAGCAAGTATATTAAATCTACAGATTTTGTCACATGAAAAATGTAACTTCCATATATTAAAATAATGAAGTCTTAAAAGAAATGTTATTTTATTATTTCAAACACCGGAAGAAATCTTGGTAGAACATTGTGTCAGGACGCCTAGTAATTATTGACTTATTTCTATATAAGTATAAATAAGAATGGTACAAAGATTTTAGATGTCTTCTACTTTCTTTCATTTTGATCCTTTGCTTTTTCTTAGATGTCTATTTTTCTAGATATCTAAAGTCTTTCATATGTTAATATAAACAGACTGCTGAAAATCAAATTTGCAAAGTTAGTACTATATTATAAATAAAAAAGAGAAAATGAATTACAGACTTCCTTTTTGTTATTCTTTTTTTTTTTTTTTGTACTAGGAATTGAACTCAGAGGCACTTGACCAAGGAACCACATCCCCAGCCCTATTTTGTATTTTATTTAGAGACAGGGTCTCACTGAGTTGCTTAGTGCCTTGCTAAGTTGCTGAGGCTGGCTTTGAACTCTCGATCCTCCTGTCTCAGCCTCCTGAGCTGCTGGGATTACAGGCATACTACACTGTGCCAGGCTCCTTTTTGTTATTCTCTAATCTGTTTACATATTTATTTTTTCATGCTGTGATTCTTTAATGTGTTAACTCAAATATAAATAACTATTTTTGTACAGAATTCGGATTGTCCATTACTTGCCTTCTTTGCTAGGTCAATGTACTCAAACATTGCAATAAAACCAAACATAATTTTATATGCCAAAAAGAAATCACAGAACTTCCTGAAAACACCTTCCTGAGCCTTACTATGAGCAGTTGGATGAAAATGGTTGATAAGAACATTTCCCAAGCTACGGGGTGATGGTGGCACATGCACACACCCACTTGCCCACACTTTATTTTCTAAAGTAATGGATTGGAGGCATTTGGTTTCAGACATGAGTCTAAAAAGCAAAAACAAACAAACAAAAATTATCTAAAAATCATTCTACAATTGTATGTTCATGAACCTCTTAGAAACATATGAGGATCTACACTGTTTCTACACCTTTTGTTAGTTATATAACGAGTGCCTATTGTAGTCAACCTGATTCTTTCCTCACACATCTGAGTTACATAGATGAGAGTTTTTGCTGCTTCCCTTTCCACTTCTCTGTGCCCAATGTCTGGCACATTTTACTGCCTTCCTTCTACTGGAGAGTCAGAGAGGGGAAGGGCTGAGAGCATTGACCTGGGAGGTAGTCTTCTGTGCTTAGATTCCTGCTCCACTACCAAGGAGCTGCGGAAATCTTGGGCAGGTTACTCAATTTCTCTGTTCCTCAGTTTCCTCACAAGGAAGGGAATGAGAACAACAGGGTGACTGTAAACATTAAATTGTAAATATACATGGCCCATAGTGCTATGTGTGTTAGCCATTATTATCATTCCCTTTTAGAGATTAAGGAACCAAGACATGGTGGATTTAAATTATTTGCCAAGAAAAACAGCTAGTGAATGGCATTGGAACGCAGGTTCATCTTCTACCTTACATGGTCCACTGGCTTCCTCCATACCCTTATACCCTTATACCTCAGTTCTGGGACACACCCTGTCTCAACAAAATTCTGACCAAATCTAGGGATGAAGTGAAAATCACCTGAGAAAAGTAGGAAGAGTTCTTCCTCCAGATACAGGAACAGGTATAAATGTTGTCATATTCTCTCTCTCTCTCTTTCTCTCCCTCCCTCCCTCCCTCCCTTCCTCCTTCTCTTCTCCCCTCCCTTCCACCCTCCAAATGCCTTGATTTCCCAGCAGTTATTGGATACCATTTGTCCCTTTGACCGACATGTCTCTGAGTTACATATACATGTGAAAGAACATCTTGAAGTCAAAAATTGTTCTTTTACAGGGTAAGGCCATGCAGTTTCACTTAGGTCTCCATGACCACTGAGTTTCACAGAGCAGCATCCTTAGCTAAGAGTTAGGTCAAGTCTGCATTGTTGTTAGCTGAAACTCTCTGATCTAAAGCTTATCTCTGCTGCCTTCTTTCCTAACCTGCACACTCTCCTTCCCTCCCTAACAGCTGCTTGCTGGTAGATAATGATTACACACTGCTTGCCCCAGACTCTCTTCAAACTATCTGCACCAGGCTGGTTACCTGTCAAGAACTATATTCTGCTCCTGAGACCTGCTCTTGTTTGTGTTAGATTCACAGCCCAACTTCCAGTGTAAGAGCTGGATTTTACATATAAACAGACCAACGAATTGAAAGAGGAAGAGGCTTCAGAGATACACTCCCAAGTCATGTAGGAGACTGAAAAGAGTTCCCGAAAGGCTTTTTTCAAAACAAAGAACTAGAGACTCTTGCCTTCTTGGAATAATTCTAGGACCTAAAAGCCACCTCCAGTTTTCTCAAACCTGTCTCTTCCTCAACTTCCTCACTACCAAAGAAATGCCCATTTGATTAATCTAAAAATATCTGGAAATTTATTACATTACTAAAATTACTATTTAGCATTTTGGTTCTGACTTCTGCCTAACATGACTTTCAAAAAAGGAAAGAGAAGATCTTGGGCAAAATAATAACTAATATTTACTGAGTATTTAATGATTCAGGCAAATTTTTTAGTATTTTTCAAAAATTAACTCATTTATTCATTAAAAACCCTGATGGAGTGTTATTGTTACTCTCATTTTATAGAAGCTTTCACTGGTTAAGTTAGCCATGTCACTGATCGCTGGATTGAGCACTAGTCACTTGGAATCCAGCCCTGTCACATTTTAGTGTACAATCACCACCAAATTAGCAAGTTACCTAAACTGTCTTAGTATCAATATTATTTACATTACCCATTTTACAGATAATAGCAAGATATAAAAAACAGAACTGCTGGAATAATGAAATGAAAGAATTCTAGTTGTGATGACTAAAAGCTAAATTGCATGTAAAGTGAGTAGGATAGTATTCATTAGGGATTGGAATTTTATTTGCAGGATTAAAAATATATGTTGGTCTTTTTCTGTTTTTAATACACTCCCATAAAACTCCCCTTTAAATAAGTACATGAGCTGCTTATCACCCACAATGAGCATGAAGCACAGGCCAAAGCAACAAACAAGAAGCATGGTAACCCTTGTCTGACTCCAAAAAGGCTCTCCAAGCAAAAACAGGATCCAGTTATCTTAACTGTACCTCCAGATTGGCTGACCTAAAAGAACTGTCCTCAGAAAGGTCAGGTCTGAATAACCTGTGACCGTTGCCATGCAGCCACAGCTTCAGGCCAAACTCTTTCATTAAATACTTTATCTTCCTTAAAACAAATAATCTCAAGGTCTTCAATCTTCAAATGCCCAGCATCCTAAAGGCACAGTTAGCCCTCCTTTTTCCCACATCTTGACCATCACACTGCCATTTTCACATCTCACATTGTCACATTGTCACATCTGAAAGACTCAGTCGATGACAGTGTTTCTTTACCTCTTTTAAAAATATAATTCTTCTAGGGGCTTGGGCTGGGCTCAGTGGTAGATGGCTTGCCTGGTGTGCATGAAGCACTGGATTTGATCCTCAGCACCACATAAAAAATAAAATAAAGACCTCTACAACTATATATATATGTAAAATAATTCTTCAACTAAAAAAAATATATATATATATAAAATAATTCTTCTAATAAACTTTTTTCTAGATAGTTTCTTAATTATCCCCGTGATATTTCATATAAATACAACATTCTATAACTGAAGCCCTAGGTATATCTACTGACATTCTCAGTTGTGAAGCATAGAATATAATCTAACTAACTAAAGAAATCTTTGCAGATACTACATAGCTTCTCTGGGAAGGCCAGAGAAGTAAACATGAATGCTACAAAATAAGAAACGATCCACCACACTCTGGGACTAGTCCAGCATAAAAATAACAGAATAGCTGCTACTCCCTGCTCCTTGACACCAACTGTATTGAACTGAAATAATAGAACCTCTACCTCAGCTATTTTCCCAAAATAAGTACCTTCCATGATTATACTTAATGGAAAATTGATCTCCCCACATGGGGCATTGTGGCAAATGCCTATAATAATCCCAGCATTCCAGGAGGCTGAGGCAGGAGGATGGCAAATTTAAAGTCAGCCTCAGCAACTTAGAGACCTTGTCTCAAAAAATAAAAAGGTGGAGAGCGGTAGGAATATGGCTCAGTGGTAGAGTATCCCTGGGTTCAATCCTAGTATTATAAAAATAAACAAAACACACACATACACACAAGCAAAAGCAAAACAAAAAGGAATACTGATGTCCACATAATGGTTCCCACCTCACACTGCACACTTCACTATCCAAGTCTCACAAGGGTGGGTCTGATAGGTAGAAACTAGTTTACACGCCTTCAACCTAGAAAAGAAGGAAGTGTGGGAATTGTATTTTGGTAAAGTGGCACTCACAGTGTAGAAAATTATATTAAAAGGTTTGGCAATCATGTACAGTATGTGTTTTTTATAGAGGTCAAGTTCAAAGTTTAAAAATATTTGGAATTTTTGTTTCAAAAGTAATTGAAATAATTGATATTTTAAAAGTCTATGGCTTCTTTTTTGTTGTTGTTTCTTTCTATCCTCCCTCCCCGCCCCCCGGTTCCAGGAATTGAAACTAGGCATGCTTCGCCACTGAGCTACATCCCCAGCCCAGCCTTTCTTATTAGACAGGCAGAGTCTTGCTAAGTTTCTGAGGTGAGACTTGAAATTGTAATCCTCCTGCCTCAGCTTCCCAAGGTGCTGGAATTATAGGCATGTACCACTGCACCCAGCCAAGACATGAATTTTTTTTAATATTTATTTTTTAGTTGTAGTTGGACACAATACCTTTATTTTATTTATTTATTTTTATTTGGTGCTGGGGATCAAACCCATATTTGATCTGCTTGCATGTACTAGGCAAGTGCTCTACCACTGAGCAACAACCCCAGCCCCCAGGACATGACTTTTAATATTATTTCCATGACCTATGCAATGAGTTCCTTACCTTATTCTGAATAAGAATTCTGCCACAGAAAAGATGTTGTTTATCAATGGACAAATGGACAGCAACAATAGTTCCCTACACCCTTCCTGGACAGCCTAAGAGACTTTCCAGGAGTCAAATGTCTCCAGATGGTGGGATTCTGGAATAAGTGTCAGATATCCTTTTAACATGAGTTCCTGCTACAGGACAAATATCAGTGAATTAGCATAATAATTATTATTTCAATTGAAGCCATGCTGTCTCATGTAGGAGTCATTATTCACCCCTCTTACCACCTGGGTAATCAGTCATGGAGTCCTTCTGCTGTTACTTAAAGAGTCTTACAACCACACCCCCTCTTTGCTGCCCTTCCAATGAGTGCCTTACTTCGGGATTTCATTATTCCTTTTTTTGCCACTGCCCCCCCCAGCTCCTAATTGGTCATTTTTAGTTCAGATTTGCCTCCTCAAAGGAATTCACAACATGTGATCTTTCTAAAATGTAAATGTGATTTCATCATTCCACTGATTTACAACCTTCAATGGCAAAACACTTAGAGAATTAGATCTCCCTCAAATGAAATACTGCCCCCTATTGACATCTCTGGACTCATTTATCATGGTTCTTAAAAATGCATATGACATCAAGATCAAACTATATTTCATTGCATGTGCACATCTGTTTTGCTGTTGTTCTATCTGTCTAAACCAGGGGTTAGCAAATATGGGTCCATGGGTCAAATCTGAACCAGAATCAGTTTTTCACAACACTTGAGCTGAGGATATTTTGATAATTTGTAAAAAAAAAATGTGCATATACACATATGTGTGTATATATAAATGTATGTGTATATATGTATATGTATAAATGTGTGTGTTTCCTTCCTTGGCCAAACCTCTACTTAACATTTAATACATATATGAAATCAAAAGTAATCCCCTGCAGAAACTTCTCTATTCAGCTTATTTTTGAACCCAAGATTAATGTTAAGAACCTCTTCACACACTCAAAATATGTGATGAAGAGTTTTGTCATGGAATCTGCTCATTACTTTGCAAGGAATTGTCTTCCCAATTAGATTGTTAGTTAAGTGTTGTAAAATTTTCTATACACAGAATCTATTATAGGCAAATAACAAATGTTTATGGAATGAATTGTTGCTGAAAAGGTATTAGAATTTACATCATATGATGTCACACCAGTTTAAATGATAGGAGCTCTCCATGGTACTGAAGAGTCTGCAGTAGCTAGCTCCCTCCTGCAGGATGCTCAAAACCTTGTTTTGCATTCATCAATCACCTCCCCCCACCCCCATCAAGACTTTTCCTGCTACTCTCCAGTCAACTTCCTATAGAATCCTAATTAACAGTTGCACAGCCTCCCTTCTGTTCTAGGTTACTACACATACCTTTGGCTAAAGCATTTATTGTTCACCAAATATACTCCCCCAAATTTTCCAGCACCTTTGCAGTTCAAGAGGAGATGAGCAGAACTGAAGGGTGCCATTTCCTAGTTAAAGCACAGATAGACTATGTGAGTTTCACATGTTCATTTAATGATAATGGAGGCCACATGCTGAGACAGCATGGCCATGACATGGAATAGCCTAAACTGCTGAGATCCTGCATGGAGGACAACTACCCTGAGGAGTCCTTTGTTATCATAAGACTCTTGAGTTAAGATGACATTTGAAGTTCATTTAATACCACAGCAAAACTAGGTTTATCAGGATAAAACATTTTTTAAATCATTTACTTATATGTCCTTTACTAAATTATAAGTTACTTAAAAGAAGTGGCATGGTCTTATTGATTTTGAAAAGCATCACTCAGTAATTGTTTGCAAAACAAATAAACATCTAAGTCTGTTTTTCTTTCTCCATTATACTTTTATCAAAAGGAAAAACCTAGTTATTTTGCAGCAGACTAAGGAAAGTACAATGCGTGTAAACTGTAGAACACAATTCTTGGGTCAAACAGCCTGGGGTCAAATGTCTTTGGTAATTATATGAAAACTCTTGTGTCAATGTTTCCTCACATATGAAATACATAAAACAATTAGTACATGCTTATTTGGTTTCCAAAGTTAACAGTGTTTAAAACAATGCATTTTGCAGAATAAGTATTAAATAAACGTTGGCTAATCACTATATCATGAAAACTTATTTTTAGGAGATGTAAATTTATAATCATGTCCTAAATAACTTTAAAAATCAACAAATGTTTTTCTGGCAAAGCACTTCATTCAGGAACTCATCTTTGTTTTCATAGAAAATGTATTTATGGATTGAAGAATATTAAATCATATAAGATACCAAAAATTATAGCTTAAAACATGTATCCTATAGCTATTACAAGCACTGTATCTATTTATATCACAGAAGCAGTTTAAATGCCATGATAAAGTACTAGCAATGAATGAACTCTGATGATGAAATATATCACATCATATTTTCAGGTCTTCTGATACACCCTACTCCCCATTTTCCAATATCACATTATCAATATTGCCTGGATGAGAGAAATAACATACTTCTTTAAAAGACAAATCATTAGAAAGACTATTTTTCACATGATGTATGCTACTTCCATTTAAGTTTTATTAAAATTCACACTCCACTGAGGCAATAATTAGAATATTGAATCAGAAAAATGAGTGTTTCTTACCCCTTGAGGCTAAATGATTACAAATGCAATCTTAGAAAATTTTAAGTTCCCTTTATATTTAAAATAGATTAGAAAAATACAGTATATCTCTTTTGAAAACTAATAATCTATGAACTTGAAGTTAGGCAGCACATAATGGTTTGACTAACAAATATATTGGCATTATTTGAATATACATTCACTTGAAATGCTGCAAAACAGATTCTTTAAAAGTGCAAGTTATTGTTAAAAATTAGATTTTTCTCCCCTGTAGTTTCCATTTAGTTTTAATAGATAATGGCTAAGTGAACCCTTAGAAGTTTATTTCTCATTTAAATTCTATCACTCCAAATATCAATCCAAATAGTCATATTTCTATCATATGGCTTCTTTTACCTATTATGCATATTATCTTTAATGTAAATTTATAATTACATATTACTTTTACATTATTGGTAAAATTAGCATCATGTCTAGTATATATTCTTTGAGAGAAATAAATTTAATTCTAGATTTGGGGTTTTTTTTACAGTGTCTAGCTATAAAGACAATCACCCAAACATTTCTTAAAGGAATTCATTCATATACTTTTTATTACAGTTGGAAAGAAATATTAGAACTTTTATATTTTAATATTAAGTTTATATATCCTATAACATATGTTAGTGTGTTGGTACAGAAGTGGATATAATTTGCATAAATATACCACAGTGAATTTCATCTCTATGTACATTCATAATGCATTAATTTTTTTAAAAAAACTATAAGAATACATTAGTATGCACTAATTTAAAAAAAGATCAGTAGAATAGAGGAAAGGGAATAGGGGGAGAGAGGAAGAGAAGGAAAGGGGAGGTACTGGCAAGTGAATTGGAGCAAATTAGAATCCATGCTTGTATAATTATGTCAAAATGGATCCCAATATTATTAATATCTATAAAGAACTAATACAAAATGTATAATTTTCAAATTAAGAGTGAAAAGAAAATAAATAAATATACATGTATGCTCAAAAATTGTACTCATATAAATTTGTCAATTTAGAAGAACAAAATAAGTAATTTTTAAATCATGTACAAAAATAAACAAATTTCTTGTACCCTTTTGGAAAAAATGTTATTAATAGAGGAACACAATAAAAAAATGTTTGCCTATAATTGGTCTATAGACTTCACCAGGTCAGGGATGAATTAAGGGATTAAGAGACTTAGTGTGAAAAATCATTTCCCTTGTGACTTTCTGAGATGAGGGAACTGCCAGATTCTTAATTTATCCTCCTGTGGTCAATAAGAAGACACCAAATATAATAGTGATGGGAATAAGAACATAAAAGGCTTTGATTTGAGTCCATTGCTGTCCCTTTCTAGGAAATGAAGCAGAACACGCAAGGAGAATCTCAGCAGAAGCCTGGAATTGGAGTGTGTTTCACATTGGTCTGCTGTGGAATTATGATCCAGCTAGAGGAGGCTGGATTTCTGCCAACAAGGGATAAAGATGCCTGCAGGACTTAAGACAATGGAAGACTACTGCACAAATATTGATAATGTGAAGCAAATTACTCTAACCATTATAAAAGATGTATGGATTATTTTGTGAGTCCCAATAAACTATTACAGTAGCCTTTGAGATATGTTTTGAAAGAGGAATAAAATTCCCTTGGGGGGTATGTAATGAAAGGAACAGCAGGCTTGAAATAGAAAAAGGCCAGTCACACTGAAAGCACTAACAAGATGTGTAATGTGGCTGGGATACAAAGGTGTGCACGGGGAGACACAGTGGGGGAAGGGACCCGAAAGGCAAATGAGGGCAGAACAGGACATCCTCAAATGCATCACCAAACATTTTATATTGTTCCAGACACAAATGGGAAATGACCACTGAAAATATGTGTACACAGAACAAAAATATTAAAATGGTAATGGTGTGTAAATGCATGGGTGCAGGCCGAAAGAGCATAAAAGGACGGTGCCTGGAAGGTTATTGCAAGAGATCAAACAAGGCATAAGGAGGGTTTGGATTTCAGTGTTAGGAGGAGAAAAAGAATTCACTGTTTTGCCTGGCATGGTGATGCACACCTGTAGTCCCAGAGGCTTGGGAGGCTGAGGCAGGAGGATCTTGAGTTCAAAGCCAGACTCGGCAACTTAGCAAGGCCCTGTCTCTAATAAAAAACAAAAAAGGACTGGGGATACAGCTCAATTGTTAAGTGACTCTGGGTTCGATCCCTGCTACAAAAACGAATTTATTGTTTTATGTCTTATATTAGTTTAGTACTGCTGTCATTAAAAAAAAAAAATACCATATCACAAACCAAGTGGCTTAAAGCAACAGGAATTCATTGCCTTACAATTTTGGAGGCTAGAAGTTAAAAGTCAGGGCATCAACAGAGTTCATTCCTTCTGAAGGATCTGAAGGAGAATCTGTTCCATATCCTCTCCTAGCTTGTGTAGGCCAACATTCCTTAGCTCGTGGGTACATAATCCCAGTCTTCCATCATCATATAGCATTCTCCTTGTCTCTTTCCACGACCATATTCTTCAAAGAATAGAAGGTATATTGGATTAGGAGCCCACCCTACTAGAGTATGACCTTATCTTCGCTTCACCAATTATATTTTCAAATAAGTTTCATATTCTGAGGTACTGGGGGTTGGGACTTACACATATCTTTTAGTGGGGACACAATCCAATCCATGATATGCCTCAAGAAAATGAACAGGAACACAAAGAACAACCATGTTCTCACCATGTTTGCCATTATGAAAACAGGAATATTTATACAAATCTATTAGGTAGAAGGATTATTCTTTATTAAGGTGGTATCAAATAGGAATGATTAATTTTCTAAATATTGCTTGATTTTAGAATTCAAATTTCCTTAAAATACAAGATAGAATATAGTAACACAAAATAATGAAGAAGGAGCTAGTTAGAAGAGTGGACAACAGAAAGGGAACATATATTTTATATTAAAAAGCAAATCTGCTAGCCAGGCATGGTGGTGCATGCCTGTAATCTCAGTGACTCCGGAAGCTGAGAAAACAGAATTTTGAGTTCAAAACCAGCCTCAAAAAAAAAAAAAAAGATAGGCACTAAGCAACTCAGTGAGACCCTGTCTCTAAATAAATTACAAAATAGGACTGGGCATGTGGCTTAGTGCCCCTGAGTTCAATCCCTGGTACTAAACCCCACCCCACAAGAAAAACACATCTGCTGACAAATTCTTCTAGAAGAAATTCTAACTTTATAATTGGAAAATGTGTTCAGGAGTCAGCATGACTCTTTGAAATTAATATGTGTTTTTAAAAAGGGGCAACTCATTGTTACCCATGCTTTTCTTCATACTGAAAATCACTGGCTAATGTATACTCTATAAACATGTGCGTTATAATGATCATTACACTTGTTTATAGACTTTAATAATACAGGAATAATGATGCATGTCTCTGGTTCCAGCAACTCAGGAGGCTGAGGCAGGAAGATCCTTAAGTCCATGAGTTCAAGACCAGCCCTAGAAATAGTGATACACCCACTTAAAGAAGAAAAAGGAGGAGGAGAAGAAGGAAAAGGATGAAGAGAAGGAGGAGGAGGAGAAAACTGATGGATTTCATAGAGGGAAAAAATCATTGTTATCTAGCAAAAATTATTAGTAAAAACTCCCAGTTGGTTGTTTACCAACTCAATTAACTACAGTGTCTCTTTCCCTCCAATGTATTTTATTGATAAGCCAGATAAACCTTGGGCTTATATTATAATAATCAAGTGTTTTATAAAGATGCTACAGGAGATGACTTTCCAAAAACTGCATAGCTAGGAAAGACCACTATTTAAATTATGGTTGAATATGGATTTTACCAATTTTTTTTCCAAGAAATACAGAATGGTCCATTGAAAGATTGAGAATGCAGAAAGCCCACCCATATTGTCTAATTCATTGAGGAAGTCAACTTTGCATCTTATAAGCAGGTTGCCTTCATTCTCCACCAAGTGTGTAGGGGTGTAATACAGCCACATCTGAATGTGTAGGGATTTACAAACACAATTCCAATTACAAGGAACAGGATTTGCACATGTAAGGCCCTGCCAGGGAGCTGCAAATTCACCTTCTAATTTGCAGTACTGTCCCCAGAGGCTGAGCATGATTCTGCCCACATATGGTGAGTATGGAGAAACCTGTGCCTAGTGCACCAGGTTGGAGGTAGGGAGTTCACAGTCATAATGGTGGAGCAGATGATTTACAGCTGATGTCTAAGAGCTCCTTAGAGAATCACTAAGCACTTCACTAAACACCACCAATCAGGGAAATCCAGTCATGGTAAGCAGGCTTGGCATTAATGACAGAAATAAAATATGCTAATCACTTGTTTTACTCCAGGAAAACAAGTCATTTGGGAAGGAGGAGAAAAAGCCATTTCTTTAAGACTTTGCTGAGGGGTTTTGATAACTATTTTTTTTTCTAGTTATGACTACAATGATATTCCTAATCCATTTACAACATAGCAATGTTTGCTGTAACTACCCTCTTGATATGGTTTGAATATGAGCTGTCCCCCAAAAGCTCCTGTGTTCATGCAGAAGGTAAAATCATTAGAACATGACAGCTGTAATCTAATCATCCCATCCTAGTTTGACTGGACTAGCTGGGTGATATCCATGAGCAGATGGGGCACATCTGGAAGAGGTGAGTCACTCAGGAGCATGGCCTGGAAGGGTTCATCTTCCCTACAGCCCCTTCTCCTCCCTCCCTCTCTCTCTCTCTCCTTCCCACCTGCCATGAAGTAAACAGCTTTTCTCTACCTTATCTTCAGCCATGATGTTCAACCTCACCTTAGGCTCAGCAATGGAGCCAGCCACCATGGCCTGAACCTCTGAAACCATGAGCTCAAAATAAAATTTTTCTCTTTAAAAGTTGTTATTGACAGGTGTTTCTGTCACTGTGATGAGAACCTGGGAAATGGTCAGCCTGGTGCAAATCCTCTCTCTGCCACTTAATAACTGTGTGACCTTAACTACATTACTTAAACTCTATAGTCCTCCATTTTTTAGTTAATGTTCATGGAGGTATTAGAAGGTTTGCTTTTTATCTTTTGGTAGTTAAAATCATATAGTCATAAAATTTAAACGTCACTAAAGGAATATAATATCTATACTTAGCTTATCATAAGAACTGTTCTTTTCTGACCTGCATCAACACTGTCATTAGTATATCTTTTACTATACATCCTTCTTGGATCACCTTGATTACTTATTGCTGTAATAAACAAACACTAATGCAGCACTGGTGTTCCAAAGGCTTATATTCTTTATTGTATAAATGCTGGCAATGGGATGCAATTTGATTTACTAACTACTTGAGCATATCATAGCTAACTGTTAGGAAGGAATGCTATCTCAGTGGGGGGGAACCTATACATTTTATTACACATAACAAAGATCTTACTACAGACTTTCCAGAGGATAGACAAAAGAAAAGAATGGAGATAAAAGACCTCAATTCTATATTTTCAGCTCTTCATAACTGTGAGACACTCAATGGAAAATGTAGCAAATCCTTATTCCTTTTAGCTCTAAAATTAGAGGGAGTAAAAAAAAATGATGAGTGGTTGGGGGTGTGGGAGAAAAGTACAGAAGATAATAGAAATTCTTAAATTAGCTTTAATGAGAAAACAATGCTTATTTTGTGCATTTTGAACTATGCTCACAACTGATATTAATATATGTCAAAGAATGACTCTTTCAATTTTACCATAATAATGCTCTGCCCATTTAGTATCTTTAAAGGATTCATGTTTAATCTTATGATATTGGGTTAAATATAATATAAGTAGAACAATATTAATTGGATTTTTAACAACATGACATACCATATATCCAACTATATTTCATTCCCCATCACAACTTAATAGCTCCTGAACTTTTCTTCACAAAACCTAGAGTTCTAGTCCTAACTTTGCTTTTTTTCCCCAAAAAAAATCTTTAGCAAGTTTCAAAAGTATGAATTAATGGAACACAGAACATAGAAATAGGGGTTTTGGGATTTGTCTGATTTGTCATTAGTGAGAAAAGATTACACAGAGAAGTGAAGACATCCAAGTAAGAAGCCACTTCAATTTTGAAAAGAAATGTTCAAAATGACAACAATGAACATTCCTCAAGTCTCTATGAAAAAAATGTCAACTCTCTGTAATTCAACTATTAAACTCCAAATTCGAAAAGCATTAGTAAAATTATATGTTTTATTGACTTTCAATATGCAAGTCTAACCAAAATAAACTCAACTTGGCATCTGTTATTCATATCATAACTATAAGTGGAAAATTTTAATATTCCCCAGCTGTTTCTGTCAATAGCCAAAGGTAATTAATGATGACAAGACTTAGAACATTTTAAAACCTCCACAATAATTTTATATTTAACTCTCAAATCACTCAATATTCAATACCATGTATTCTGTGAAGCAAATGCATTAACACTTCTTTACTATATTCCCCTAAGGGATCAAGGTATTTAAGTTTTTATTTTAATTATAATGTGCAGCAAGCCAATTAGTATATGGAGTAAGGCAGTGAATGGTATCACACTGTTTTATGGGTCCTTTGCTAGTTCTGAGACTGAATATTTAGATGCAGGAAAATATGTAATGAGGAAGAACTTGTTTAAAAACTCTCAAATGAGGAGGGAGTTTCATTAGGCTAGAAATAATAAAAGCAGTAAATAGCTACCAACTGGATGCTTACTATACAACCTGTATTCTTTTTTTCCCCTCCAATAAATCCTCTCAACAACTCTGAAAAATAGAAAAGACTCATGCAATGGAGCTTATACTGGCTAGTGAAGGCTGACTGTGCACATTTCTTTCCAACTCTTAATTCAGTGGTGTCACGTTGGTAGCTCAAAATTGGCCTTGGCGGGAGTATTTACACCACGGATGCTGGCAGACACTAGACATGAGCTCTCCCCTGGAGAGCTGGTTCTTAAACATTTTCCTGCACACCACCAGAAATAGGAATGCATACTGTCACATTACATGGAAAGCTGATATTTAGCAAGATTAAGTGATTTGACTAAGGCCACAAAATTAAGATTAAGATTGACTTCAAGGAATCCAGAAGAGAAAGGACAAATGGGTATCGATACAGAAAAAAAACAAAACTGGTTCTGACTTGATGGTTGTTGAAACTAGGTGTTGGATGCATGGAGATTCACTATGTCTGGTTTTATATTTGATCAATATTTTTATATTAAAAGTTTAAACTCAGATGTGCATACAATACTGTCACTTGGATAAATGAATTCAACAAAATAAAGACTCACTGAATCAGAAGTTGAGGAGGTAAAATTCAGCAATCTTTCTGGATGTTAAAAATTGATAACTACTGTTTTCATAACACTATTTATTTACAGAACTAAAAACTAGAAACAACCTAAAAAATTACTAATCAAAGACTTCTGAATAAACGTGGTGCACAGAATGAAGTAGTATACAGCTGTGAAAAAAAGGAATGAGGAATATATCCATATACTACAGGTTTTGGTCAGCATTTTTCACCACTGTGGGCAAAAGGCCTCACAAGAACAATTACAGAAAGAAAAGATTATTTAGGGGCTCATAGTTTCAGAGGTCTCAATCTATAGATTGCTGACTCCATTCCTCAGGGCCTGAGATGAGGCAGAACATCATGGCAGAAGTGTGTGGTGGAGGAAAGGTGACTATGGACATGATGATCAGGAAGCAGAGAGAGAGAGAGAGAGAGAGAGAGCTCTGATCAACAAAGACAAAATATGTACCCCAAAGGAACACCCCCAGGGACCCACCTTCTCCAGCCACACCCTACCTACCTACAGTTACCTATCAGGGTTTAATGCAATGATTAAGTTAAGGTTCTCATAACCCAATCCTTTCACCTCTAAACTCTCATGCATTGTCTCACAGGTGAATGTTTGAGGGACACCTAATATCTGAACCATATTGCCACTATTAATCAGTTTCCTTCAAGTATTAAAGAACAAGTCATCAGTAAAATTTAACAGCTGGGCAATATCAGTTCCAACAACTAGAAGACTAAGAGGTGCTATGTTAGAGGCATATATACAAATACGAAATTTCTTTCCTTCACATTTTTCTCTTTTTAAATAGTTGTATTGAGATATAATTGACATGCCATAAAAGTTACCCATTTAAAGTGCATGGTTCAATGGTTCTTAATAACTTTACTGAGTTGGGCAACCGTCACCACAACTTTAGATATCCAATTTTTGATATCCATTACTCCCATAAGTTCCCTCATGCCCATCTCTCCTCTGACTTTTAAATAAGTTTCATTAAAAAGTGAAAATGTAGAAATCACCAAGATTAAGTGTTGGCTCTTGTACTGGAGTTTACATTTTTCTAATACACATTTCCAGGATAGAATTAAGATCTATTTTAGATAATTCTGAGATATAACATCCAATACTTCACAATAGTAATTAAAATTCTCAGTGGAGATTTTAAAACCATATCAAATACTATGTTCTGGCATTTGTTTGAGATAGCGGGATATTTCCTGAAAAATGTACTAATCATAATTTTAAAACAAGCAAAAGTGTCATACAGAGTACTACTATAACAAACTAAAATGTGATAATTGTTATTATCATCATTATTTAAAACAAATTATTTACAGACTCCTCAACTACCTCAAAGTGGTCAGCAGCATGACTTTGATATGAAAATTTCAGAACACTCTGAGGATAATTCTACTATGTTTATTTATCATTGTAAAAGGTAAATATCAAGAATGCAGACACAGAATGCAAAGAACCTATTGACAAAGATCTTGTGTCCTATGTATCCTAATTGAGGAAATTAACAAACAGTAAAAAATAAGTGCTAATTTATAAGTGTTATGAAGTAATATCAGAATAGGATGTATTGTTTTCTCCTTTTGCATAAAGAAGAGGCTGCTTAAACAATTGCATTTTTTTCAAATGTAAACAGTTATGATTCAAGGCACTGTAAGGATCCTAGAAGTTAGTTAGAACATAATTTCAATTCTCCAGGAACTTCTTTAGCTCAAGTAAATGCAAAATTATTCAAGCTAAAATACTAGAGGCTAGCAGAGCTTATGCCTTGAATGACAGTATTTGGAAACAGTATGTTTTAGGTATCTTAGCATGGATATTTTTAGTAAGTTGTAGTCTGACTGACAATATTTAGGGTAATTTGTAGCCACTGTGGTAAGACTAGCCACATAGAATCATAGAAACTCCAGATCACCGATTTTAAAAATCCTTTTTATATTCCAAAAAAAGAAATTGGAAGTGATCAACAGTGTCAAGTACTACCAGAGACAAGGAAAGATGAGACATTAAACATAGGCCATTGGATTTGGCTAACAGAATGTCACTGTTGACGTTTATGAAAGTAGAATCAATAGTATAAGGGGAAAACAAGAGTTTCATAATAGTCTACCAAGATGTTAGTAAGTAGTGAGGAAGTAAAATTAAGTGTAGTGTTTTTACATGAAATTTGGCAATGAAGGAAAGCTGAGCGGTATGGGGATAGCTGGGGGAAAAAAGATCAAGTACAGAGTTCATTTTTTGGATTCAGTTCTTTGATCATGTTGATTATTCGAAAAGAAGCAGAAAAGAGGAAGATATTGAAAATAATACAGAAGTATGTAAAAATAAAGTTAGACTTTGCCAGTGAAGAACTCATGAATTACCTCAGTGACCATTTATCAGCTACAACTCATCCTAGTCTCCAATTTCTCTTGGAGAAGGTCAAGATGAGGGAAATCCAAGAAACCATGGAATAAAGCAGCCATAAATTTTCCATGTAAAGAAGGAAAAAGCTAGGATTATCTGAGCAGTACAAAATGGCTGACCTTTCAGTATATGAATCTGCAAGTGCTTAGCTCTTAATGAATTTGAAATACTGCAGTATTAATACATAATTACAGTTGATACATTGCTCATAGTCTATATAAAGGTAGTGATAGCTGGAAATTAACTTGCCATTTTGATATTGGCTGTCCTGTTGAGACACTGGCCTCCACTTATACCAGTTATGGTTTGGATGTGAAGTGTTCCCCAAAGGGTCACATGTGAGACAATGCAAAGAGGTTCAGAGAAGAAATGATTCAGTTGTGAGAGTCTTAATCCAATCAGTGAATTAATCCCCTGATAGGGATTAACTGGTAACTGAAGTGGTAGTGTGGCTGGAGGAGGTGGGAATTGGGGGTGTGGCTTTGGGGTATATATTTGTATCTGGCAAGTGGAGACCTCTCTCTCTGCTTCCTGATCATCATGTGAACTGGTTCTCTCTGCCACACTCTTCTACCATGATGTTTTGCCTCACCTTGAGCCCCAAGGAATAGAGTCTGCTGTCTATGGATTGAGACACGAGCCCCTAAAAATACCTTTCCTCCTTTACAGTTGTTCTGTTCAGTCACAGCAACGAAACAGTTGACTAAAACAATACCCTTACTCATCTCTCTATTCATCCAACCAAGTCCTCTCTTTCTCCCCCACGTCTTCCCCTGTCTCTCTGTCCCTCTCATTCTCATGTCTCTCTGATTTTTCCCTATACCTCTTTTAGTGGTCCCATATTACAGGTTCTCTATAGTCCCAGGTTTTATCTCCAGTATATGGCACGTGACAATGCTCACTATATTTCTATTTAAATTTCACTTTACAAATTCTTCAGCTGAAGTCAAACATATGCTGATTTCCAGACAGGGATCTAAGAGTGAAGAGATCTAAATGAAAGGCATAAGAGGTCAGGAGTAGTGAAACAGAAAGCTGAAATCAAAGTAAAAAAAAAACAAACAAAAAACAGAAATCTAAGCCTTGGACAGCCAAAGGCAGCCAGGTCACTGTCTTCCAGCAGATAGTAGACAGGAGTAGGTGGTCTAAGGGATGATAAAACATTAACTCTGTTCCAGAATTTGCAAGAAAACAGAAAATGGACATCATCTCCCTATAGAGGAAGGTAAAGCTTTCTTCGAGAGAGTCACATATTCAAGAGTGAGTATCTATTTAAGATCGTATCAACAGTCATTATAAGTCAGACTGGCCAACAGGCTGGGCAGTTGTAGAGATGAAGCAGGCCAAGCACCAAGAGGGTAAAAGAAAGAAAAATTTTAAGAACTGAGTCACTCACTACTCCAGAAATGAAGCCCAGCAAGAGACTGAAAAGAGTAAGTCCCACCTGGCAACTATGAAAACACAGGTGGGTCATTTTGAGTGAAGATATTAAAATGATCATGGATCTAAGAGGAAAAGCCCATAAAGCATAAAAGTCAAAGGAATAATTATGATCATTATAGTCTTTACCCAAAAGACAATTTTGACATCTACATGTTTTGGGAGAATCATAGAATGTTAAGAGTTGCAAAAAGCCCTAGAAGCATCTGTCTTAATTTCCTTTATCAGGCAATGAAATGGGGGCCCTCCCAGAACACAGAGGTCATTAGTGTGAGAGCAAAGATTGGAACCCAGGTCTCCAAGACCTAGGCTGCTACTCCAAAAACCTTTCACTTCATTGTTCTCAATCACATCTTCATGGGACATAACCCATGGAGTTTTGAGAGTTTTAGGAAAAAACTATGGGATGTGGCTTAAAAATGGGGATATACACTAAATAGACCAAATACCTATATCCTATATTTGTATAATGCTTTTTTTCCCAGGTGCTTTTCTGTACATTTCCTTATCTAATTCTTCCATGAAATTAGTAAAATAGATATTATTGGTCCCATTCTGTAGCAGAAGAGGTTTTACTCCAAGTCAGCAGAGAGGACTCACATCTTAAATTTCTCATAAGGTAAACATCACATGTAATCAGTATTTTTCTTTTTTAAATTCCCAGTGCTTCTTAGCATTGGAAGATATCACTGAATTGTTGGCTGAGCACCAAATGAGGTAGTTGGCTTGCACAGAGGTGACATGTTGTGCAAACATATGGGTCTTTAACAATAAAGTTCCATTCAACTCAGAGGGATGTTCACCCTATTGGATTCTCATCTTGCTTTTCACCTTCATGCAGTGGTGTGTGCCTTTGTATAGAAAGGTGGGTAGAATCACTCACACGATTTAATTTTTATCTTTCTGTCTTTCTCAAACATAGATGAATTCTTATAACTCAAGCACATATACAATGCAACTTGAAGCAATTAGCGCAAGATTACAAAGCCAGTGTCATCTCGGGTCCGTGCATAAGTGGTATCATAACAGAGTTAATTAAAAGTGTTTAATTTTTATTACACTGAGGAACCTGACATGAGATCTACCCTTTTAAGAAAAACTAAGTGTACAATACAGTACTGTTAATTATAGATTGTACGATGTTGTATGACAGAGCTCTAGAACTTATTTATCTTGCATCCTGAAACTTTATATCCATGGAAAAGCAACTCCTGTTTCCCTGTCCTCATGGCCCCTATCAATCACCACTTTCTTCTCTGATTTGTGAGTTTGACTATTTTAGATCTGTAAGTGGAATTACGCAGTGTTTGCCCTTCTGTAACTGGCTTATTTTAGCATGATGTCACCCAAGTTCATCCATCTTGCTGCATAAGACAGGCTTTCCTTATGATCCAGCTATTCCACTCCTTAGAATTTATGCAAAAGCATTAAAATCAGCAAACTATACATAGTTTATAGCAGCATACCCATGTTTATAGCAGCATAATTCACAATGGCCAAGTTATGGAACCAGTCTAGATGTCCATCAACAGATGAATGTATAAAGAAAATGTGGTATATGTACACAGTGGAGTTTTATCCACCATAAAGAAGAATGAAGTCATGTCATTTGGGAAAAAAATGGATGGAATAAGCCAGACTCAGAATGTCAAGGGTCATGTGTTTTCTCTCGTACGTGAAAGTTAGAAAGAAAAAGGAAAAAAAAAAAAAGGTGGTTGTGGTAGATCTCATTTAAATAGGAGACTAGTAGAATAGAAGAAGAAGACCATGGGGACAGAGGAAGGTAGAAAAGAGGAAGGAAGTACTAGGGAATGAAACTGATCAAATTATGGTATGTGCATGTATAAATATGCCACAAAGGATTCTGCTGTTATGTATGATTATAATGCATGCACACACACACACACACACACACACACACACACACAGTATTTTGAACTATCTAATTTTACAGTTTAAGGAACTAAAAAAATGACAAAATAAAGTTAACATTAGCAAAAGAAAAAATAACCCTGATTAGAGCAGAAATATAGACTAGAAAAACAATAGAAAAAAAACCAACAAAATTAAGAATTGAGGTTTATTAAAAATAAAATTGACAAACCTTTAGCTGGACTAAGAAATAAAATTAAAAAATCAGAAAAAGGGAGACATTAGAATTGATGCCACTGAAATAAAAGGATGAGACAATTATAAATGATCAGTCATCAACAGATTGCATAACCCTGAAGGAATAAGTTTCTCGAAACATACAAACTGTTAAGACTGAATCATGAAGAAATAGAAAACTTCAACATTCCAATTGTCCAAATTATTCAGTTGTTCAGTGCATTGAACATTCTGATACTAAACATAGAAACTGAATCAATATTTAAAAAAAAAAAATCCTTACATCAAAGAAAAGCCCCAAACCAGATGGCTTCAGAGGTGAGTTCTACCAGAAATTTACTAATCCTTTTTTTTTAATTTGTTCTTTTTAGACATACATGACAATAGAGTGTATTTTTATATATTACACATACATGGAATATAACTTATTTTAATTAATATCCAATTAATTAGTTAATTAATTAATCAAATTTAATTAGTATCCAATTCATTCTACTGTCTTTCCCATTCCCCTCCCTCTCCCTTCCCTTCATCCCCTTTGTCTAATCCAATGAACTTGTATGCTTCCCCTCCCTACCGTCCCTTTTTATGGGTTAGCATCCACATATCAGAGACAATATTTGCCTTTGGTTTTTGGGGATTGGCTTATTTCACTTAGCATGATAGTCTCTAGTTCCATCCATTTACCAGATTCCTTAAAACTCTTCCAAAGAGTTGAAGAAGAGAGGACACTTCCAAACTCATTCTATGAGGCCACCACTACCATGATACCAAAGCCAGACAAAGGTATTACATGAAAGGAAAACGCCAGGCCAATGTCCCTGATAAACTCAGATACCACAATCCTCAGACAAATTATTAGCAAATGGACCTAACAACACCTTAAAAGGATCACACAACTCAAGTAAGTGGAATTTATTCCTGGGATGTAAGGATAGTTCAACATACACAAATCAATTCATGGGATATAGCACACTAACAGAATCACAGATAAAAGTTGTATGATAATCACAGATGCTGTATAAAAAGCATATCATAAAATTCAAATGCTTTCATAAAAAACCCTCAAAAACTAAGTACAGAACCTCAACATGATAAAGGCCATATAGAAAAAGCCCACAGCTAACTTTATACTCAATGGTGGAAAACTGAAAATTGTCCTAAGATCAGAAACAAGGCAAGGATGCCCAATCTAACCACTTCTATTTCATAATACTGGAAAGTGTTCGTTTTGAAAGGCAGCGTTTGGAAACTCCTAAACTCTGATTTGGCACCCACATCTTGTTTCGAGGCCACAGAACCTTGACCAATTTACCAACCATTTGATTTCAATTTCTTTACCCAAAAAATGAGGCTAATATTATCAATCTTTTATTGCTTGTATGCTATATGGCTCAAACGGAGTAAGACCCATTAAAATATTTTGTAAACTGGAAATCCATAAAAAAATGAAAGAACTAAATTAATTGTTATTTTAAAATAGCAATTTCTGTCTTGAAATTGGTCCTGGAAATGTGATAAACTCCTCAGATTTTCACTAGAAGCAATCCTGAGTTCTATTTCACTACATACAAACAAGTGATACTGCTTTAAAAATCGACAACAGGGCTGGGGTTTGGGCTCAGAGGAAGAGAGCTCACGTGGCATGCGTAAGGCACCACATAAAAATAAAATAAAATAAAGGTATTGTGTCCACTAACAACTAAAAAATAAATATTTTTTAAAAATCAACAACAAACCCTAGTTAAAGCTGAGAATATCAGAATAGACTTGTTTTGCACTACCATGATACCAAATCAAGGTGCAGTTTTAGGACTCACTTTAGGGCAGGTTTGGCAGCAAGTACAAGCTTCCCCCTCTTCAGGGATGAATATAGCTTTGGTCATACAATTTATTAACTGCACAATTTATTTTACTTTTAAAAAACTAGACAATTATGACTGTACTCCTGAAATTATTCAGACCCCCAAGATAATTAATTTTACTAATAATTTACTAAGTATTTTTTCCTCCTATTTGCATATTTTAAATCAAAAGGAAAAGCTAAATTTAGCTAGGAACAACAATTGGAAAATCCTCTCAGCAACATATATTTTTACTACATATACCCCAATATGTGTCTTTATTTTACAACAGAATGCACTCATTACTATACTATTATATTATATACATTAAAATATATGCCAAATTAGAAATTGCAAAGACAAGATAATGATAAAACAAAAACATGTAGCAGATTTTCTTCACATCATGCAATGGGTCATTTTGTCTGCCCTCTGTACATGGAGGAGTACACAAATTCATCCCACCCTGACACATTCTCCCTTTAGAGACAAGAACTAGATGGTGTTTTGTTCATTCATTAGAGAAGATGTCATTAGCTATCCCTAGTTACTGCCCCAACAGGTCAATACACTCCATGCATTAAACAAAACCAGGAGACATGGTAGTTTAAGTAATCCTAACCAAAAATGAGAACTGGTGAGGATAAAAGTATATGCTTCAAATACAAAACTATAAATGAACAGACACTGTAAGACATCTGCACAAACTGAGTAAGTGACATTATATATTTACCTAAAACAACAAAATTTTTCTGTGTGGATCTTGTTACAAAATAGACATTATTTATGTACTCTTATTGCTGCACACAGTATATTCAATCCATGAGGTAGTACCTTCATTTAAAAAGATAAACTCGATAAACCAGATCATTTATATTTCCCAGTTTGATAATAGTCCCCCAAAATGTCAACCCTTAAGAGAAAGATTAGTTCATTATATTGCCTTAGTAAAAAAAGAAAATATTCACATACGGGTTTGGTATGTGTCCTTTGGGCATGAAAATATGAAGTCATGAAGATTCTGTGCTACTTTTTGTTTTGGAATATATATTGACAACGATTTAGAAGTGCTGGATCAAAGTCATTGAGCTTTCTAAGCAACTATTCTGCTTAAATAAGGAAAGAAGAAATATTTAACTAGGAATATACAAAAATATTTTCTAAAAGAAACATCAGTATTTCTTCAACTGAAATATCTAAGTTAATTTTGGCTTGGAATACTTACCTTCAAATATACTATTTTGTTTAAAAAAAGAAAAAGTTTTGGTGCTGCTCCTGATTTGGCACATTTTCCTCCATGTCATCCTCAAATTTAATCTCTCCTTGACTGCAGGAGGCTATCACGTTTAGGAACTACACAAGTAGATATGTCCTTGATTTTATTTTACAGAATAGCAAAAGGGGTGGAGTCTACCAATTTTGCTTTTGTGATAAAACAATGTGCTCCAATCACCAACTGCCTAATTCATATTCTGAACCAGAGCAGACCCCAGGCAACGCTGTGAAGTCAGCCAAATCCATCCACTGTGTCTTCCCACCTCCCTTTTCAAAGCCTTTTTTCCCTCCTGGCGCCAAGTGCCCTCCTGCTCTGTCCAAGTGCTTGACAAAATTCAAAGCTCTATTTTGAGAGAAAAAAATTGGCTCTAGCCAAAGGCACCCCTAAGGCCACCTCCATGCGTGAGCATGATGATGCTCCATATGGACACAAGTACAGAAAGAGCGCCCACATTTTCATAATGAAATGCCACCAACATCTCTGTAACCTGAAACGTGATTTTCTGTTAGTAAAACAGGATATCAGGAACCAATGTGAAAATGCAGCCTCAACAGGATCAACTGAAACACTTGGTGGAACTGTCAGATATCCAAAGAAAGCTTCTTAGGCCCATGTTAATCTATTTAGGCTTCCTAAACTCTATGGCTGCATTGAAATAAATAGATTTGAAAGACCAAGTAATAGGTCTTCTAAATCTATTTCTACACAGAAATGAATTAAATATATTCATTTCATAGAAAGTATAAAATGGGGGAAAAATCTACTAACACATTGTTCTTTGTTTACTATCTATGCCCTAAGTCACTTCCAGAGTCTAAATCTGCTTGCTCTCATCAGTCAGACAGAACTGACAATGATTGTTTCCTTCCTCCTCTCCTTTCTTCCTTCCTTTCATTATTTTTTTTCCAGCAGTTGGGATTGAACTTTGAACCCAGGATCTCACACATTCTGGGCAACCACTCTACCACTGAGCTACATCCCCATATCTTTAAAAAAAATAATAAATTTGTTTTTTGGACAGGGTCCCAGTATGTTACCCAGACTGGCCTTAAACTTGAAATTTTTCTGCCACCAACATCTTTAGTTGCTGGGATTACTGGCATGAGCCATTGTGCCCAGACATTGCATTTCCTTTTTTGCCTGTAGAACTCAGTTAATTTTAAATCTCCAACTACGATTCTGAATTTGTCTATTTCTCCCTTATTCTTTGAGGTTTTGCATTGTGGATTTTGAAATTCTGCTAAGTGGTAGATAAATACGTCACTCGGGATCTTTATAACTTCTTATTTGATTGTACCTTTTATGCTCATAAATGTCACTCTTTATCTTTTGTCATAATCTTTGTCTTACATTTTGTCACATGTTAATATAGCCACACAAGTTTTTATACATATTGTATGCAAGGTATGATTTTTTCCCATTCTTTTCCTTTCGATAATGTTTGTATTTTGTGAATACAAATAAACTACATCTTTTGTGAAAGGATGTACGTGCATCTTGATTTTTATACCTATTCTGATCATTTCTGCCTTTTAATGGGAGTGTTTAATCTATATTTAATATAATTATTGGTATAATTCAGTTTAATTTTACTGTTATTTTTTTATTTTTCCATTCTTGCATAAAGGATTGTGAATAGTAATAACTGTACATTTTGTGACACGTAGAATGTAAAGGTTAGAGTTGTGAAGAAGTGCAAAGAAGGATGGGTAAGGGTAAGATTTGAAGTGGTACAACAAATAAGCATTTTTAACCCCGTATTTTAATGATATTGGTTTTTTCTTTCTTTATAAAATTACACGGAGGAAAAATACCTACCTGTACTTGATATTCACTGACCTTTCCACCATTTTCAGTGTTTTTGTTTGTTTTGTAGTGCCAGGCATCAAATCCTGGGCTTTGCAAATGCTAGGCAAGAGCTTACCATGAGCTACATCTCCAGACACCATTGTTCTTCTTTATACCTGTTATTTCATACAGATCTAGGTTTCCAGCTACTATTGTTTCCCAAACTAGAATAATGTCTTTTATAATCTCCTGTAATACAGATCCCATGAAAATAAATTATTTTGAAAATATTTTTTAATTTTTACTTTGAGGTTACTCATACTGAGTATAGAATTCTGGGTTTGCAGGGGTTTTATTTTATTTTCTTCCAGAAATTTAATGACATAATTCAAGTCTCCTGACTTTTTCATTGTTTCTGACAAAAAGTAAGCAGTCAGTTTTTATAAGGCATATTTTTCTTTTGGCTACTTTAGAGATTTTCTTTTTAACTTTGGTTACAAATTGACTACAGTGTAGCTGGTTATGAATTTTCTGCATTTACTTTGCTTGACATTTGCTAAGCTTCTTGAATTTGTAAATTAATGATTTTAATAAAATTTAGGCCATTGCTTCTTCAAATACTTTTATGGCCAACTCTCATTGCATTCTTCTGAATATCCTATTATTAATATTTTAGACCATTTGTATTTTTCCATAGGTCCCTGAAGTTTTTCTCCAAACTTTGTCCCATTTGTTCTGCAGCTTGGATAATTCCTAGTGCTCTGTCTTCAGGTTCACTGACTCTTCTGTCATCTCCAACCTGCTATTAAGCTCATTCAATGAACTTTTCATTTTAGTTACAGTCATTTTCAGTTCTGGAATTTACATTTGGTACTTTTATTATAGTTTCTATTTCTTAAGTTTTTCTATGTGTTAAACTTACTAGACTAGGTTTTTATTTAATACTTTATTTTTTATTTAATACTTTATTTAATTCTATATTCCAATAGCTGCTTTAACATCTTTTTAGAATCCATACCTGGGCCATTTTAAAACTGGTTTCTATTGACTTCTTACTTTTCTTGACCATAGCTTCCATTTTCCATTTATAAAGGAAATGTTTATTTCCTTGTATACATTGTTGATGATACAATGTAGAGAATCTGGGTTCTCTGATTTTCTTCTGAAGAGTTTTGATTATTTTTGGTCAGGCAATTCAATTACCGACTGATCATACTAAACCTCTGTAAGTGTTGTTTTATAAAAGCTTGGCTAGGACAGATCTATAGTATACCCAGCAAATTTCCTAGAACCATTTAACTTGCCAGTATTCATCGTCCAAACTCACTCATCCTAGAAGATCTCCATCAAAGACTGGTGATGCTAGAGTGTGTCTTACTCTAGGTCAGGTTTTGTTACTGAGGCATGGCTTTTCTAGTTGTTTCAGTATCTCAGCTGGATGCTTTCAAGGTGTTAGCATGATCTCTTCATTCTGGGAAGACCAGACCTTCAGTGCCCTCCAGCCCTACTCATCCTGAAGTGTCTGTTTTCAATACTGTCTGGAAGCATCATTTAATGTCATCCTGCATGTGTACTGCCCAGCCCTCAACCAGAAACTCCTGAGCAACCTCCACAAAGATTTTGGGGTCCTCCCTCTAAGTACCTCCTTCCTGTGCCCTATCCCACAGATAGCAACTGATTCACCTGCCCCAAACTCTCATCACTGTCATCTCATCTCACAAGACAATCATGCCATTCCCAGATCCCACCTACTGCTGCAGGTAGAAAACAGGGAGATCAGAAGCTGGCCTTCCCCATGCTGCCTGTCACCCACTAAGGAACAACAATGTCCACATATGTTCTGCTCAGTTTTAAGACTAATTATTATAGGTTAACTAGGCAAGTATGTGCACTTCATTATGGATGAAGTGAACATACCTGAATTAAACTTAGTACCTTTTTTGTTTTGTTTTTGTTTTTGTTTTTTGAGACAGGGTCTCACTAAGTTACCCAAGCTGGACTTGTGATGCTCCTGCTTCTGCCTCCTAAATACCTGGAATTACAGGAGTGAACACCTGCCTGGCCTCTCTTTTTCTTTTCTAGATAGTTTCTTCCCATTCTTTATTTTGTAAATTCCTTTTTACAAAATTTTTTTTATATTGTAAATAATCTCAAAATATTTTCATAAGCAGGGATATATATATATTACAAATAACTAATAAGCAAATATATATTTTACTATATACTGTACCATTTTTAGTGATATACAAGACACATGCACTATCAAGAACTTATGTAGAAAGCAAAAGGCTAAATTTACCATACTAATAAAGAACTGCCATAGAATACAAGATCTATGGCTTCACAGCAAGCATACCCACTCTGTCTCAATGACCTGTTTTGTGTACCAATTCCACCACAAACTATGGAGTGAAGGAGGAGGGGGCAGCAGTGAATGAGATGGCCCCTCAGGCTGCCAAGAGCAAAGGGAAAGATTTACGTTTTTAGGTATGGTATAAAGATAGAATGGACAAGGATCAAGAAGAGAATGGAAGAACTAAACATTTTCATAACCGTGATTTCAACTAACATATGTCATTTCATCTTTGAAACAGAAGGCAGTCCTGCTTTATGGACTTGTTTACTTTAACTCATTGGTATACTTCAATGTTTCTATAGAGAACTACCAGAGGCTTTAAATACTACACTATAAAGATCGTATTCATTTTACTGTTATTAGAGAATCAAACCAATAAGATATAATGCTAATTATTTATATAATCACTACAGGCTGACCATGGTATATGAATATATTTTAGTAGAAAATTCTAAATGTCTTAGCAGTCTACACTGTGAATGAAATATTGTTCAAGCATTAAATACAGGTTAGTACTGTCTTAATACAGATACCATATGCCATCACTCCAAAAAGATTCTAGATATTAATTACAACCTAAGCAAACTTAAAATGACTTGTTAAAATTACAAAGTATATAAATTCATGACTCACTTCCCAAATTACCAGGGCTTCTGCAGACCCAGTCTGGAAATATCAAAGATTGCAACCAGTTAAAACTCAAAATTTTGTATCTCTTTCATAATTGATGAATGGCAACCATCTTGGGACCTGCTAAATAAAATATCATTGGAGTAAGATAATCCTGAAGAGATTCAAGAGACCTGGGGCATAATTCATGTTTTAAGTACATGTGAGAGACAACCCCCAAAAGTCAACACAATATCACATAAAAGCTACCTTCCAGCAAGCATTCTTGAGGAAAAATTCTGGAGATAACACAACAACATCAATTCCCACAGTAACCATGATGTCCTTGTTCCAGGACAGCTATTTCTTTGATTATGTACTCCTAAGGGACTATTGATTCCAGTTTCTGTCTTTTACTTAGTCTAGCAACTTACCTTTTTAGGATTAACTTGTACAGAGAGACAGAAAAAAAGGCATTTCATTGAGGGATTCAATTAAGATGAAATGTTAGAATATATCTTTTTAAAAACCCCCAATTATATGTTTACTTCATCCTCAAGAGACAGATATAGGTATAAATCCAGATATCTGTGAAAGGCTATACACAAGGTCAAACTCACAGAGGATACAGACACAGTATTAATTTGGGGATTTACCATGTTGTTGAAATCTCTGAACACAAAGTGTGCAAAGTACTATTTTACTTAACCACAGTTACCCTCCAAAAATATCTATCAGACTATGTGCTCTTGCTCATGCTTAAATGTACATAGAAGTACAAAACACTATCAAATATAAGTTATTACTATCATTAAGATTTTATTACTCTTGTACCTTCTATTGACACCAGTAATCTTTTATATTATAATTACACTGAGCATTAATAGGAAAAAGTCTTATGCATGGTTGATTTTATTTTCACTGTATGAATATGTGACCTACTAATCTCCATTTAAAAAATTTAACAATAAGTGCTCTTTTCAGAAACATGGCCTGTGATGCTTAATGATATCTGAAAAACACATTTAGATTAAAAATATGAAGAAAATATCAAATCCATGGTAGAACTCTTGCTATTTAAAAATTCCATTAGTTAAAAATCATAATTTCAGATTTTAATTTTTTAAATTTATTTTTTAAATTTTAATTTGTTATATATGACAGCAGAATGCATTACAATTCATCTTAGACATATAGAGCACAAATTTTCATATCTCTGTTTGGACACAAAGTAGAGTCACAGCATTTGTGTTCATATATGTATTTAGGGTAGTAATGCCCATCTCATTCCACTGTCTTTCCTACCCCCAATACCCCTCCCATCCCCTCCCTCCCCGTTGCCCTCTCTAGAATCCATCTAATCCTCCCATACCCCCACCTCCAACCCCAATTATGAATCAGCATCCTTAAATCAGAGAAAACATTTGGCATTTGATTTTTAGGGATTAATATTCTCAAACTCCATCCATTTACCTGCAAATGCCATTATTTTATTCTTTTGAATGCTGAATAATATTCCATTGTGTATATGCCACATTTTCTTTATCCATTCATCTATTAAAGGGCATCTAGGTTGATTCACAGTTTAGCTATTGTGAATTTTGTGCTGCTATATTTAAATTTTTTTAGTTACTTTCACTTATTGCTTTCTCAATAAAGAAAATCTAACAAGGTAACTAACAACCTCTGGGCTCCATTTCACTTCATTTCTCCACAGCTTCAACCTGATAACCTTCCCACCCCTTTCCCTTTCTCCCCTTGGCTCTGGGACACCCACCCATCCAGTGTCTCCTGTTTCTCACCTGTCTCTTCTCAGGGTTATTTGCAAGTCCCTCTTATATAGTCTCATAAGCCATGGTACCCTCAAAGATGGATGCACATCTCTTTTCGCCATTTCCCCTGAAGAATGGTTTTCTTGTTTACTGCTGTGGCTTCAATGCCATCTATGGAAAATATCTCATAGCCACATTTATATATCAGGTCACAAAGCTTCCTTGAGCTCCTTCCTGTTGTTCCTTCCTTCCATTTGAATATCCCAACATGACTGCTGAATTTATCACCTCTAATGTCTTCCCTGTCAGAGTGAAGGTCTCAGACCCAGGCCAGAAACCTGAGCATTATCTTCTACTCGTCACTCTCCTTCAACTCCAACTTCCAAACTTAAAAATTTCATTTCTCAAATATTTCTTAAATACTTGTTCTTCTCTCTATTCCTCCCATCACCTCCTTGGCTCAGCCCTTCACATTTCTCCTCTAGATAACTGCCAAGACTCTCCCCCCGACACACACACACACTCCATTCCTAACCTTTTAAATCAAACCTCCACAGCTGGGCCCAGAATGATCTTTCTAAAATGAAAATTGGTCATAGAACTTACCAGGTGAAATATCCTCAAGTCCAAACTCCCTAATGTAGCCCCTAAGACCCCTCGGGATCTGACAACCAGGATCCCATCTTCATCTTCTCTGCAGCCTTGTTAAACTTCTTCAGTTTTTCAGAAATACCATGTTCTCTCCAGCTTCCAGGCCTTGCCACATGCGGCATCCTCTTTCTGAAACACAGGTCTTCCCTGACCCCTTACTACACACCCAATTAAGCATCTTTCCTGTTTTAGCCAAGAAGAAGCTCTGCCCCTCTTACATACTTTTTTTTTTTTTTGCATTTATGTTTAACCCAATCTTTGTAACTTTCACTTACTCAACATTGTATTTGTGGTGTCTACTTTGGTGAATACTTATCAAATCGTTAGATACACATCAATTGTGGGTATCAGCCTCTTTCTCCCAACTTCCAGGTATACACATCTCAGAAGTGTTCCTGAGAAATGATTCATCCAATAATGTGATAGAGTCACTGCCTACCCTAAGGAAAAAAAAAATAGGCAGAGTTCACCCAAGACTCCCACCTGAGGTGCTGACTAGAGGTGGGCAAGTGGAGCTCCTCCAACAGCAGACTCTGGCACACTGATGGGGATGCATGACAAAGTTTTCTTTTTAAAAATTTAACTCTAACACATATATCAAAATTATATAGGGGCTGGGGTTGTAGCTCAGTGGTAGAGTGCTCGGTGCTCGCCTAGCACATGCGAGGCCCTGGGTTCAATCCTCAGCACCACATAAAGATAAATAAATAAAGGCATTATGTCCAACTACAACTAAAAACTAAATATTATTTTTTAAAGAGAGAGAGAGAGAGAGAAAGAATTTTTTAATATTTATTTTTCAGTTTTCGGTGGACACAACATCTTTATTTTATTTTTATGTGGTGCTGAGGATCAAACCCAGCGCCGGGTGCATGCCAGGTGAGCATGTTACCACTTGAGCCACATCCCCAGCATCTAAATATTATTTTCAAAAATTATATAATCATATGTTCCCCAGAGTGGGGGTGGGATATTAAAACACTAAAATTCAGTAAAGAAGTAGTATAAAATTTGTATTCCTGTCTGCAAGTAATATAATTTCCCCAAATCCTTTTTAAAATATCTGTCACTGTTTGTCTCCAACAGAATCTATGCTTCTGAATGCAGATAAAGTCCAGATTGATTTTCTATTATTTATCACCTTCCATCCGAGCAGGCAGATGATAAAGGTTTGTCTCTATTCTTGGTCAATTTTCAAAAATTAGATTTGGAAGTAAAAACTCAGGCTTTTACTAACAAAATGAACCTCAGGCTGAGGTCTTAATGCTCATCAAGGCAACCAATAATAATAATAGATAGGTCTAAGCTATCTTGAATTTCAAGCCATTTATAAAATAGCATCAACCACACTCTCTTCAGAATGTTTATCATTAATCCTGTAGAATTTGGAGTAAGTCACTCAAACACTCATAGTTTCAGTTTCCATATAGATATATCTCTTTCAAAGCATGTTTTGGGTAATAATAGAGATAATACACACAAAGTGCTAACAAATTAGTAATTATACAAATATTAGCTACTTCTAATAATATCGTTACTATTCCTTTTCCTTATGTTTTACACATCAGAGACAACTGGAGTCAGCAAGGATGGGGAGAACATCTCTTCATGTTCTGATGTTTCCATTAAGTGCTATGAGATTGCCCACCATCGTGAGAGAACTCAAACCACTCTTCCATATTCCACTGGAAGGATGGTTCATCAAAGGTAGGTCTCCTAATGCCAAAATATTGGTCTCATTTTGATTCAAAGACAAGAGAATGACCTGCCAAAACACCAGTAACTATGCTTCCTGCAACACGTGAATTTATCTGACACGTGTCTCCATTCCAAACACTGACCAGTTCAGCAGTAGCTTGAACAGATGGCCCAGCTGGCAACAGACACATTTTCATTATTTTGCAGTTTCTCACAGGTGCTGGGAATGGGTGGGATAACTCGGTGTTTTCTTATATTTTCATAACCTTGACTGCTATTTTTCCCATGGGCCATTTTATTTTGGACACATTTCTAATGTTTAATATTTGACAACTGAAGACACTGGTAGGAAAAATGAAAACGTTTTTCTAAAAACTGATCTTCCCCACATATAATCATATATCTGGCTCCAACCCAGTCATCATTAATTTTCTTTCCCTTGAGCCATTTTTCTCACCAACGTATCATTTTAATGTTTATCAAAAGATCACAAAAACTGCTTGTAAGCATTTTCCACAAGCTGAGTTTAATACTATAGTGTGTTTAAATAAGACATTCCCCTTTTGCTGAAATGAAAAACTATAAAAATATAATTATTTCTTCCCGATGGTAGCCAAGGCGAGCCCACTTATTCTTCACCTGTGTTACTTCTGACTATAAACAGATGGCTGACTTAAGAATCAGGCAATTTTAACATCTACTATCACAAGCAAAAAGGTGGCATAGCACATCTCAGTAGAAAAGCTTACACATTCTAGGTGTAATTTATAAGTAACTTTTTACTTAGAACTTGTAAAAGGATTAAAACAGAAGCAGATTTTATACATGTAAAATAATTCACATATTGTTAAAGCTATTTTTAGCTATTCTTTTATTTTTAACTGAGCTGTGATGGTGGAGATCATGAATCATTACCAATAAATGCAAGAAAATCAAGTTACCAATAATGATGGACTATACTCAATGACCATTTATTCGTCAAAATAATAATAATAATTGTTATTATTATTATTATTATTATTATTATCATCATCATTATCATTCACCATCATCATAAATAATGGGAAGAAAGAGCACATGGGCTAAGCACCTGAGATCTGGTACATACGGACCTACATTCAAATCTTTCCTTCCTAGTTATATGACCTGAAATAAGTCATTTAACTTCTCTTAAGCTTCATCTAGGAACATAATAAGCACTCAATATGCTAAATGTGTTTTGCTTATTATCAATTATTCTTTTTTAATTTGTAGATGGACACAATACCTTTTTTTATATATTTTTACATGATGCTGAGGATCAAACCCAGTGCTTCACATGTGCAAAGCAAGCAGTCCACCACTGAGCTACAACCTCATCCCTGCTTGTTATCAATTATTCTCAAAATACATTTTTATTTTTAATGACACATAGTAACTACATATTTATGGGATACAGTATAACATTCCAATTACATGTATAGATTCCATGATGCCCAGAGCAGGGTAACTGGCATATCTATCACCTCAGTCATTTATCATTCCTTTGTTTTGGATTCAAAATTCCTTTACTAACTATTTTGAAATATTCCATTTCTAAACATAATTTTAAAAGTATGCCAAGGCCTCTCCCATTTTAAACAAATCAACTCTCTTCACCCCTATCTTCCTCTAGCTACTGTTTTTCTTTTTCTTCCTTTCCATAACCTTACTTCCTACTAAGCACTCAATCCATTGCAATCTGGCTTCTGCTTCTACTAAAACTGGTCTTATCAAGGCCATTAACAACCATTTCTCATTGCTAAATCTAATGGACAGTTCTCGTTCATCTTTCTTCATGTCACTAGAGCATTTGACCCTGTTGGTCATGGTGTCCTCCGTAAAAACTTCTCCTCTTTTGACTTCTGTGATAACCCTCTCTTCCTGGTTTCTATTTCAGTCCTCCTTCTCCCTGCCCTTAATGCCACTGACCTACTTTAAGTTTCTGAAATGTATCATGCTGTATTCTTTTTCTCAGTCTTCCCTAGGACACTCCTTTTTACCATGTTCTTTCTCCTCCCTCCACTTGTCATCTGTATTTGTCCTTCACAACTCAGTACAAGTTATGCTCCAGCCATCCCATCAGATTTGTGAATAAGTTATTTTGGATCTTCCATCTTCAGCGAATGCCTCATAAAATAGAGAAAAGCTGCCTCATGCAGCCTTTCCCAAATTACAGAATCACAACCAAATAAATAATGGTTATTGTTTCAAGTGATTAAATTTTCGGCAGTTTATTAGAGAAAACATGCTCCAGCACACCAGATTTACAGCTCCTCAGAGACAGGATTAGGTTTCATTGAATACTGTATTCAAATCAACACAGTCCTTGGCTCATGAAACTCCCCTAATAGATGAATCACCAGCCAGCCAGCCAATGAGCTAGTCCATCAGTCATAGCTCTCTATACTTAATTTCTTCCCTCATTTTTCTCTTCAGAAAAAGGAGATTGAATCCAGGGATGCTCTAACACTGAGCTATATCAACTACCCTTTTTATTTTAAATTTTTTAGACAGGGTCTAGTTAAGTTAATTGCCCAGTTGGCCTCAAACTTGTGATCCTCCTGCCTTGGCCTCCCAAGTCGCTGGGATTACAGATGTGTACGCCGCTGGACCTGGCATCTCTTATTTTAATTAAATGGTTTTTTTTTTTTTTTCTGAACCAAAGCTTAGGGAAGCCAGCAAAATGGGATAAAGGGAGAGATATTGAAAATAACTAATGTTATGAAATTTCATGTCCAGGGAGAGGCCTTCTGATCTAAACTACTAGCTCCTATCTACTTCTGTATCTAAAGTCTCCCTTCTACTACCTACTATATATTTCCTCTTAAGTATGTCACAGCCCCCCTCATTACCTAAAGTCAAATTTTTATAAACCCCCAAGTCTGGGCCCTAACTTGATCATTCTTGCTATATTACTATCATTGTTCATTCTCTACAATTCATTTTCTTTGACTCCCCCTTCACCCCCCTGCCCCGAAACTGAACATCCAGTCTCTAGTTGCCACTAATTTGGCTTGGTGATTTTTATTTTTATTTTTGGCATCCATTCCTTCCTATAAATCCTCCTGCCTCCATTCTAATTCAGACTCACATCATCCCATTTCTGTATTACTATAATAGTTTTCTAAATGTCTTATAATTTTTAAATGTCTTACAATTAAAATGCTACATTGAGAATCTTACAGTTACATTTCCAAGTCACAATGTGTCCAACCAGAAGTCTTTTTATAAATTACACATTTAATATCAAGCTAATTAGTTCTTTAAAAAAGAAAATATGATGATTTTTTCAATAGCCATTATTCTCTTCCAAAAAGAAATTATATTATTTTTTAAGGGGAAAAGTAAATAGATCTTGAAAATGAACTTTGTGAAATGACTAAATATTAGAGCCTATTATATAATGAATTCTTCATGAGCCATTCCAGAAGAATAGGTGGTAGATGAGCCTCATATTTATGCCAATAGGTGGTAGATAAGGAAGCAATTTAAAATTGTTTTTGTCTCTCTGTAACCCAAAATGAAGTAAGTGGGCAAAAGAAAAGAAGAAAATAAAAGCTGGAACCCCAAGTCTTTGGTATACATGTGTTCAACCTTTGTTAATGGGTAGGGAATTCATTATCCAAATCAAGAAGAAATAGACAAACATTTTATACCTGATAAGATTTTTTCTTTATGCATCAAATTCTTTAAAGGTTATCCAGCTGAAAGACATTCTTCATCATGGGAAGTTTGGAGAAAGGATTTATCCATATGCTAAAAATCTATCAAAGCTATTCATGATTTTTGTACTAACAGAAGCTAACCCCAATTAGCCTTTTTCAATCAAGGGATTATCTTTCATGTACAAATTAATGCACATCTTGATTTTAAGCTATGGTGAATTATTTGTTTTGTAGGAACATGAAAGTCATTTTGATATTCAGAATGGGGAAAAGTAATTCTAATTAAGCAAATCCCATAATGTTATAATCTTATCTATGAAACAGCTATGAGATAAGGACAGCTGTTTGTGAAATAATGATTTTGATAACAATTAAGGTCACCTAAACTTATCAGTTCCTAAGGAAAAGTCATATTTTTCAGTCACGGTAAGGATGTATGCCACTGATAATTCCACAATACTACAATGTATATGCCTTCATATTAGGTGCCACAGAGCTTATACTTTTAGGAAGCTGCTACCCTTTAACTCATTTGTTAGCAATCTTCTGCAAATATAAAGTAGACAAGGAGAAATTAAGAGCAGGAACCTAGAAATTTATGTAGAAGCACAACATACAAATAAATACAAAGCAATAAAAAGGATAGCATGAGGAGCAGCACAACATGATTTTCTGCTTCCTGCAAATGATGCAAATATCCAGATTGCTATGAAAGGTTTTTATTAATTGACAGCATAGGTACTCCAAAATTTCCACTGTTCCCATCCCAGGACTAACCTTGGCAATTTAACTGCCAAAGAGATAGTATGTCCACTTTGACAAAAGGTACCTGCTGAAGAGTTGAAGTAGAGGTTGGAAAAATTTAGGATATTCCAATATGTGGCCCTTCATAGAGCCTCATATTTATGCCAATCCTGGTGTTAGCTGATTAACAGCTGTGCTTGAATATTGTTTGTCTCCATCAAAACTCATGTTGAGGCTTGGTCTCAAGGCTGTAGGATTGAGAGATGACTGGACCATGGGCATGGTGGTGCATGCCTGTCATTACAGTAGCTGGGAAGCTGAGGCAGGAGAATCACAAGTTCAAAGCCAGCCTCAGCAACTTAGTGAGGCCCTAAAGCACCTTAGTGAGACCTTGTCTCTAAATAAAATATTTAAAGGGGGCTGGGGATGTACTCAGTGGTTAAGCGCCCCTGGGTTCAATCTCAGGTACTAAAAAAATAAAAATGAGAAGACAGAGAGAGAGAGAGAGAGAGAGAGAGAGAGAGAGAGAGAGAGAGAGAGAGAGAGTTCACTCTTGTGAGACAGGACTGGTTACTGTGTGAGTAGGTTGTTACAAAGTAGGTTTGGCATGCTTTCTCCCTCTCTCTCCCTACCCACAGCCTTGTGTCTCCCTTCTTATTTCTCTCTCCTCTCCATTCTCTACCTCCCCCTCTCTCTCTCACAGCTGCATTGTGTATTTCCTGTTATAGTAATGAAACAACAGACTGGGGCAATGTGAAAGGGTTCGGAATGGAGGAGTCTGCTCCTGTTACAGTGCACAAGACCAAACCAAAAGGAGAGTTTCAGCAGAGAAGGCAGCTTGCATGGATGGAAGGATACTAACTCAATTACCAGCAATTGATAGGGAAATTATATAAGGGACATTCAAAGTGCTAAGAAAGGACTGGATCTCCTGTGCAACAAAAAGTCAAAAGGAAACTGAATAGAGGGTGTAGCATGATCATGTTTTGTGGTTTACTCTGGCTATGGCAGATGGGATGGAGAACCAAGAGTTGGACGTTGGATGAGTAAGAGGTTTCTGTGGTCAGACATGAGATCAACATGTCTAGACCAGAAGGACATTCAAGGAATGTCACATGGACAGAAGATGCTCTTTGCTTGCTCAAATTAAAGTATTTTGGTGAATTCGTGGATGTCATTGGTGGGGTGGCTAGAAGGAAGATCGGTGGCTGGATTTAGTGAAGACACATCAGAATTTTGAAAACTCTCTTTTTGTACCTTTGACATTTTCAGAAGAGTCCTAGAAAGAATATATTCACCTCTCGTTATGTATGGAAATAATATAGTAAAATAACTAGCCCAGAGAGTTCCAGGGAAAACTCAGAGGCATGGATCAACTATGCTGTTGCCAGAAATTAGTGGAAAAACAGTAACTATCCCCAGACAGCTAGAATTTTCAAGGTCTCATCTTGCCCTATAGAGGTTCTCTATTGTTTCCAGATATCCCAGGACATCATGAGAGTTCTAAACTCACTTTCTGGTCTTTCCCCAAATCATATAAACCTTCTTTCCCTTAAATAAAATTTCCTGATTTCCCAAGCTAACAACTAGATTTATGCTCTCCAATACTAGCTCATATAAGGAAAAAAAAATAACATGAGAACCTGGAACTGAGTAAATGTTTATGGAGTGAAGGTATAGACAGATGCAGAGGGGAATCAATAGGAATTGTTATTGCTCCCCCTATCTCAGCAGACATTAGCCTTTTCCCACATTTTGGGAACTGCCTTGTATTTACATTTCCTTAATGTTAGTATACTTATAACAATCTCTGCATTTGCTAATCCCATCTAACCATTTAACAAGGTTTCCAATGACCATTTGTTTAGCATATTGTTAAAGAAACAGCTTCAGCATAAAGAGCCTCAAAGTAAAGAATATGTCCTGTTGGAGCCACTACTAGCCTATTCTTGGCCTCTGTAGAACCATCTCTCTCTGGATTGGTGAAGTTCCATTGTCCCACATCCTGATAATCAATAGGCCTTTCCTCCTGGCAGACACAATCCTGCACTAAAAGCACAAAACCTGTGAAAGCACAACAGGAGCCAGATTCTAAACCCATTCAAGAACAAGCTCTGTGTAAAGCACAAAATGAATGGTGCCCTGCACAGCGGAAGCTCTGCTCCCAGGTTCCAGCTTCTCTGCGTGACTCCTACTGACTCATCCTTATCATCCCAGCTTTCTGCTTTCTCAGATCCTGGGAGTGTCCAGGCAATCCCATTTAGCTCTCTGGGCACCGACCCCCAAGCCATGACCTCAGCATGTCAAAGACTCATGAGTCATAGCCCCCTTTTCTGACCTCTTATCATCCAGCTCTGTTTCTGACAAGAGAGAAAACACAGAGGCTGAAACAGGCAATTATACAAACTTATACTTATCAAGGGTGATAGTGTCAGGACAGACAGATAGTTTACACCATCCTTTAACTATCCTAGGCACGAAGATCTCAGACTCTTTAGAAGATGAAAACAATCTATACTACATGTCATGCACGTGAAACACTCTTGCTTTTATATTTCACACCTTTAGCAGGTGATGAGCTTTGCCAACAACTCTTCAGCTACCTGGGAATGTTGGTAGCAAGGGGGACAATTTCACCCACCAAGGGCATGACACCCTGATTTCCCTTTTGAGAGTGCTTCCATGAATTAATGTGTAACTTGTGAGCTAAAGTGCACAACTCGCAGAAAGTGTGAAAAGCCATATAAAATTGTGTGCTTCTGAGAATCAAAAGAGTTTAATGAGGAAAGTCTGGTAGAAGGCTAAAGAAGAAGAACCTTTGCTTTTTTCTGATAAGACCAGGCTTAGATGGAGACGGAGGTCCCTCCCAAAGTACTACATCCTTTCAGGGGTTATGTTATTTTTTTTCCACCTGAGAGAGAAAGAGATTCAGAGAGAAGGGATGGCAGGCACAAGTGAGGATGACATTATAAAGATGAGGAAAGGTTCTGTGGAACAGGCAGATTTTTCTATTGAAGAAAACCTATTAGATAATTATTACCTAAAAGACTCAAATACTTCCATTTTATAGATGAATCAGGAACTATTAGAAACACCAACTGTAAAATCCTTGTCTAAAAGCCTAGCCCTAGAAACATCTTCCCAGGCTCCTCCATGTGGAGAGCCCAAGGCAGAGTTTGTGCCAGCTGAAAACGTGTCTGTCCCAGTACTGACTGAGCTGGCACTCAGAGTAGGCCTTCTCTGCATTCTGGCCAGTTACCACTAAGTCAGTTCTTTTAAGTGGCTTTTTGTTAATGAACTCCTCTCATATGTTTTCTTGACCTCACTTCAGTCCTTCTTGTGGCACCTGTAGCAATAGTATTGCAATCTACTGGCCATGTGCCTCTAGGCTCCCCTCCCACATCTGTTATGTATTCACCATGGATACCATAGCATACCAGGGTCTTGGATCTGCTTATACTCAGAACTATTTGAGAAAGGGTTTCTTCCTAGTGAAGCAAGGCTGTCAGTTCCTCTCACAGCAGCTCTAGCAAGACGTGTCTACGAAATGCTGTCTTAGGATTCACATCGTGAGATTCTATTATGGGGGACAACAAGACCCTTTTGGCATTTCAGCAATCAAACTTCCTATATGGAGAATCAAGCAATATATAATATGCTGTGACCCTTTCTCCAAATCAAAATGGGAAGCAGAAATGAAATATAGAAGGCCATCAAAGTCCTTATTTGCTAGAGAGGAAATTAAAGCTAATTTCTAACTGGATTATTGCCTCTAAAACGTCTCCCTCAATCATTTTGCCTGTGTTAGGAATCTGTTTTATCTTAAAAACAACAGTGTGTTCAGCTTAGACACTTCAAGGCTGACATTAAGTGGGACTGTGTGCATGACACTGGTTTGTAAATTGTGCATACCATACAACTATCCTGGTTAGAATGTTGATGGCCATCATCTGCTGTCTGTGGTAATTAACATTGCCAGGGAGGCGGAGACCCATCTTCAAGAACTTTGCACCAGGCTTAATATTTGCCTGGCACAACCCCTGCTATAACCATGACTGTGTTCAGTGCTCAGAGGGGTGGCTCCTCCTAGAGCTCTTACTCCTATCTTTTTACCAAAGTCATGCCAGTTGCTTCTACTCCACTCTTCAGCCACACTTCCAAAGTCACACTGGACCTTTTACTTCCTAGAACTGTTTCACCTATGCAGTTAGTTAGTTAGTTCCCCCCATCCCAGCTTTGACCATATGTTCCTATTCATCCAATTCTTACCACCCTATTCCACCTTATTATTTATTCAATATTTATTTATTCAGCAAATATCTTGCTGCCTTTATAGCCACACTGAGCTCGCTCTTTATTTCTCTTGATAAGTGCCATTCCCAGGATTACCCAGGATTGTCCACTGTATTCTAGATACGTCTCTCCAGTACTCTTGACACTCTTTCTTAAATTCAGGGAAAGAGAATGAAGGAGAGAAGGAGAGAACATAGTGTGCTGGGACAACTGGTGGGAGGGAGAATGGATCTCTGACCTCCTAGAGGAGAACCGATGATGGCTGGGAAGCCACTCTCCCATCTAAAACTTTATTTTCTAGCACGCATTCCCATCACCCCTCAGTATATCCAAGCAAAACCTGATTTTTATTTCTGGACCAAGACAATTAGGAAGTAACTGCACCTTTTAAACTCTGCCCTCCCTCAGCTGGAAACTGTCACCTAAAGTGTCCATAGAAAATATGTGAAGATAGCAGAACCTCTGTCAGTCATGCAGTGACTGAATGACTATGTGGAGTAAAGCCTCAGGCAGACCAGAAACACCCACAATGAGTGGATACACAAGTGAGGAAACAAATTCTGTTGTTTCAAGACATTTAAATTCTGCATGTATACACAACAGCACCTATGAACAGACAAAGGGAAAACACTTACTGAGAGTGTGCAGTATTCCCCAGGTACCTTTGCCTCTGTACTTTCATCCAGTTCACCATGGTCATGGGAAGATAGATCTCGTTTCCAGATTCACATAAGACAATTAGGGTAACTCTTCATAAGATCACGACCAATTTCTTCTCAGGTTTGTTTTGAAGTCATTGGTTTAAAATTGTAAAGGACTAAGACATTTGTAATGTTTTGTATTTTGGCATTCATAATAGATCTTACATATTGAAGAGAAAAATTATGAATGGGGCATAAACTTTATTCAATTATTTAAAGCATACATTAAGAATACTCTTGTAATATACTTTTAATTTTAAGATATACTTCTTTCCACATGAGGACCAATCACCTGACAGGCCTCATGATTTTAGACTTTTCACCCAGAGCTGTCATTTCTCTGATCACCTCTCAACAGGTCTTTGTACATCTGCTCTGTCCTGGTGTGCTGTCACCACAGGCCCGATCTCCTACCCCAACACACTAGAAACCTAAGGATTATTGCTCTGCATAATCCACATGTGTACATGCTGCTTACATCGGGGGAAGGAGGAGATAAGAATAGAAAGTGAGCTTAGACCAATAGGAAAGATATGCTGAAGACACAGGAGTAAGAGTGAGGACAGGGAAAACGGGGAAGAGAAACACAGGACTGGAGGATAAAAAGAAATAGAGAATTGAAATGAGTGAGCCTCTAGAAGCAGAGGGTAAGAAAAATCATCAAATGAAAAGAGGCTTAAAAGTGAGATTTGAAAAGGAATAAAGAAAAGCAAAAAAAAAAAAAATAATTGGGAGAGGGAAGAAAATAAAAGGATGAGTAAGGAGTCCAAAGAAAAGTCATCATTCTCACAGCCTGGTGGGATCCTTCCATTGGCTGTGAATTATCCCTCCTCTAGCTGGCGACCAGAGTCCCTACCTCACCTGACCCCTCCTTTTCCCTAGGGACCAGTCTCATGTCCAGACCCTGAGGAGGAATGTCAATGTGTCCATCTCAGAGATAATCCTTTATCAAACATAAAGACTGTATTAATACATGTTTAAATTATTCATAAGGTAATTTAAGATTTGAATTTTTAAAATTTCTGGGACCAAACCATTCTTTCAAAATTTAGGCTACATGATAGACTCAGTTATTTTGTTTTAATTATTTCAGTTCAACAAATCTCTAATGATAGCTCTTCAAGACTGAAATTCATTTTATTTTCCTGTGCCAACAAACAAATTGGGTAATGTCTAGTTTAAAACTGAAATTACTAGGTCTTCTTGGCATAATACTGTCTCTTCTAGTACATATTTACACTATCCTTCTGAAATTCCAGTAGGAAATGATATATTTTAGAATATGTCTGTGGTCAGCCATCTATCTATATTTAGATATTTAACAGGAAAGCTGAAGGCTTGACCAAAAGCGTCTTTAGTTCTGAGTCCAATATAGGAATTTTGAAAGAGAAGACACGGGGTTTCTGTGATTGACCATGTAGACAGGGTCTTAAAGGGAGACTAGAAGGAATTCAGTGTACAGCCCATGCCCATAAAGCAGAAGAGGAGAAGATACTGCATAGGAGGAAGAGAAATAAAAGTTTCCTTTTCTGCATCCCACAGCTGTGTGCCAAGGTGACTTCTTGTGAGACAGAAAACAGGGATGTCAACACTCAGCTGAGGAGAGCAAGGCCCCCAGAATTCCTAAACACTGCAGAGCCCTAAAGTGGGGCTGACAAGGTTGGAAGACCAGAAATGTGAGTATCCAGGCTAAGACTCTGCCTTTTCATGTGCATCTCCAGTTGGCCTCCTCTGTAGGCCAATTTTCACAAAGAAATAACATTCTTGTGACTTCTTTACTGCACAAGAGCAACTAGTGAAATGCAAAACACTGAATTGAAAAACAAACACTGAGGGGTCCACTCAACTGAATCTTGAAACGTGCACACTTCCAATTTGTGCTTCAGCCAGATAACAGTTGATGCATGGCCTTGTGCTCTGAGGAGGGCTGCTAGTCACTGAAACTACAAATGCTAAACCTTACATGACTAAGACATAATGTGTAAGGATGGCAGAACATAATTGCACACATGTAGGAAACCACGAAGCAGTGGAAAGCCCTGGATAAGGTGAGGGCTTTTAATGCTGCAAGACAAAGCACTGTTTGTTTTGCAAGCAGAACACACAAATATACACTCATATAAACAAAAAATTCATGAAACAATACTTATCTTTGTCATGACATGTTTAAACATTAACCATTATTCCGTTAATAGTGCACATTCCCCAAAGACCAAGGATCAGTAACACAGAGGAATGTATAATGGATCAGTCAATTGGTCAAGCGATTCCCCATCATCAGAAAAACAGACTCACAACCTGAATAAAACAATTACACAGCATGGTTCTCCTTCCATCATCCTTTGAAGAGAGACTGCTCTCAGAACTGAATATAAGGGAATAAATCATAATTTACTAAAGCCCCTACTTTGATAACTCTTTCACAATGTTCATGGTGTTAAATGTATGTGTGCAATGATTAAAATATTCCAGCTACAAAGTTTTCCTTATGTAGCTTCATTTATTTAAAAAGAAACGAGCAGCCCACTGCAGTGGCACACACCTGTAATCCCAGCAACTCAGGAGGCTGAAGCAGGAAGATCACAAGTTCAAAGTCAGCCTCAGTCCCTTAGTGAGGCTCTAAGCAATTTAGTGAGACCTTGTCTCAAAAAAAAAAAAAAAAGGGCTAGGGATATAGCTCAGTGGTTAATGACCCCTGGGTTCAATCTCCAGTACCAAAAAAGAAAAAAAAATGAAAAAACAATTTTTCTCATTTCCAATAAAATCTGTAAAACTATAGTTTTAACAAGTATTCTATCTACCACCTTCCTATCTTTGATAATTCAGCATTTTATTATTTATAAAACTTATAAACTCTTTAAGGCTTTTTGACCTACAGCATATTCTTCACTTCAGTAAAGGTTCTGTACACAAACCAAAGTTCCTATGAAATATATGCACTGAAAAACAGTGCCTATAATTACAGTGATTCTGAAGACTGAGGCAGGAGGATCACAAGTTCAAAACCAGCCTCAGCAAGTTAGCCAGAACCTGTTTCAAGATAAAATTTTTTAAAAGGACTAGGGATATAGCACAGTGGTAGAGAGCCCTTGGGTTAAATCACCATATTACACACAAAAAAGTATGCATTCATAAAGAAATAAAATTTTAGTTTTTGTCTGGTGACTAGAGATTCCCTAAACAAATACAATTTTGAAACACTTGAACTGTCAGTGTATATTAAATGTTTGACAGTACCCATTCACTCAGTCTAAATGAAAAAAAATATATTAAAGATAGACTATTCTAGTTAAAATGTCAATTTCAAAATGGTTTAATATATGTTTTTCAAATAATTTTGAAGAATAACATAATAGTAATTCCTACATTAACATAAAGAAATTTGGCAGTCAAGTTTTTATTTTCTTCTTTTTGAATCTCCAGCCATCCATGTGATGACTTAAGTTCTAATTCTAAACAACAGAAAAACACAGAGGAGATGGTGGCCCAATTTCATGAGAAAAGTTTAAGGGTAAGAAAGCCCATGTAATTATTAGGATCAAGAGAAAAGCAATTGAATAAATCTTGGGTGTAAGTAGCAGAGTGTCAACCAGCAGTTGGTGTTTTTAATACGCCAGCACAAAGAAACACTATTTCTTTAATGTAATGACTGTAGGCTGTGGGTTATAAGCACAGGAATGCTAAGCCAAAGTCATGCAGGCTTCCCTGCCTGTGTCTGCTCTGGTTCAATAATGTAAACTTTACATAGTGTATCTATCGATGTATTTAGCTGACAGAATAACTTAATTTGTAAACTTTGTTGACCAACGTCAACTTGGCACAAGCTCATCAGTTAATTAACTGTTAACAGATTCTTCTAGATATGACTGCTACACGGATATTTTATCTTCCTGTTAATTAGTAATTATGCACTGGCAAGAAAAACAGTGTTTCTTTCCAATTATCCCACAACTCAGTGATTATTTAAACTTGGCTAATTAGCATTAGAGGGCTATACATCTTCTGGGCAAATTGTGTTTGATAATCCTTATTAAAATATACATGGCGGTTGTTGACTTGTAACAGGAAAAAAAAAAGTGGCAGTTCAAAGGGTATTAGATACAGCACGAGGCAAATGGGGTCCATTAAAATTTCCCCAACTGCTCTAATGAGAATGCCGAGGGTCATTTCTGCCTAGTTTACCATCTGTTTGCTTTCTGGCATGTGGCTCTGGTGTGAACGGAGTGTCCTGAAGCCCATTTGGCTTATCACTGAGTAATCCAGGGGTCTGAAGCAATTTAGCCGGTTATAAAGTGGCACCTTAACATTAGAAGTTTACACATGCAAAATGAAAAACTTTTACATATAAACATGATGCCACAGAATGACAAGGGTCTTGATTTTTGCACTTTTACAGAGGCAGGCAATGCTTAAGCACTGAGAACTTTTACAAACAATGTATATGAAATACAGTATATGCTTTCCACTTGCCCAAAGTTTGTGATAATAGAAAAATAACTACCTTTCAATAGTTAGAATCCATCACCTGGAGCACGTGTTAAAAATTAAAATTACCTGCATTAAGACAGGTAATGGCTTCCCAGACTTGACACAGACAGCCATAACCAAAAAAAGATCAATAAATTAGAACTAATCAAAATATAAAAGTTTTCAATTGTTGTAAGATACCATTGAGAAAAAGGATAGGAAAGCCATGAATGGGAAATATATTCACAAATTATGTGTCTGATTAAGTACTGGTACTCGGGCTATATTAAAATTACTATAACTTAGTGCTAACCCATAATGGGGGGTTGGGCATGGGACGAGTGGAGGAACTTTGAATTGGGCAAAGGAGACAGAGGGGAAGGGAGGGGGCATGGGGATAGGAAAGATAGTGGAATGAGACGAACATCATTACCCTAGGTACATGTAAGATTGCATGAATAGTGTGACCCTACTTCATGTACAACCAGAGGAGTGAAAAATTGTGCTCCATTTGTGTAAAATGCACCAAAGAGTATTTTGCAGTCATATATAACTGATTAGAACAAATAAATTAAAAATTTAATAAAAATAATTACTATAACTTGGGCTGGGCATGTAGCTCAGTGGTGTAGCCAAGCCTAGCATGTGTGAGACGTTGGGTTCAATTCCCTGCACTGCAAAAAACAAAACACACACACAAACACACACAAAAACAAATCTATAACTCAATAATTTAAAAATCTTTCAATTTAAAAAAATAAGCACAAGATATGAACAGATACTTGACAAAAGTGGCCAATAAGCACATGAAAAAGTGCATGCTGGGCATAGTGGCACATGCCTGTAATCTAGTAACTCAGGAGGCTGAAGCAGGAGCATCAAAAGTTCAAGGCTAGGCTCAGCAACTTAGTGAGACTCTGTCTTGAAATAAAACATAAAAGGGGTTGGGGATGTGGCTCAGTGGTTAAACACCCCTGGGTTCAACCCCCACCTAGGATGTATGAATGAATGAACAAATGAATGAATGAATGAATGAATAAAATAAAAAAACTTCTTCACATCTTTAGTAAGCTAGAAAATTCAAATTAAAACTACACTAAGATACTATCACACATCCACCAAAATGACTAAAATTTAAAATACTGACAATACCAAATGTTGAAAATGCAGAGCAATTGCAACTCAAGAGCCTAAAAAAGTACAAGTATTTTAGAAAGAAGTCTGATAGTTTCTTAAAGGACAAAATCTAGCATTTACCCCCCAAAAAAATGAAAACATTGGGGCTGGGGATGTGGCTCAAGCAGTAGCGCGCTCGCCTGGCATGCGTGCGGCCTGGGTTCGATCCTCAGCACCACATACAAACAAAGATGTTGTGTCCACCAAAAACTAAAAAATAAATATTAAAAAATTCTCTCTCTCTCCTCTCTCTCTATCTTTAAAAAAAAATTCCTTTAAAAATGAAAACATTCACAAAAAATTATACAAGAACATTCCTAGCAGCAGTACGCATGATAATCATGAGATGAGTGGAAGAACTTTGGATTGGGCAAAGGGGATAGAGGGGAAGGGATGCCCAAGGATAAGAAAATGGAAAGTCAAAGGAATACTATTCAACAATAAAAAGAACAGACTATTGTTACCCACAATGTGGATGAATATAAAAAACATTATACTGAATGAAAGAGCCAGACAAAAAAAGTCCATACTGAATGGTTAATTTATACAGAGTTTTAGAACAGGCAAAATGAGTCTATGGTGGAATTAAATCAAAATAGCAATTGCCTCTGGGAAGTCAGGGGGAGTTGATGGATAAGAGGAATGAAGGAATTTTCTGGGGTTATGATAATAGTCAATATTTTGATAAGGGTTTGGGTTACTCAGGTGTGTACATTCATTAAATCTCAACTCATGTATCCTACAATTTATATACAATGGTATATATATATTTATATATACAATGATATATCATTTATATACAATGATATGTACCATTTATATACAATGATATATATATATAAATTTTATACCCTGCCTGAAATTTCAATATTTTTGAAAATTTTCATAATAAAATATCAAAAATACATTGATATTACTTCAATCAAGTCCCTATCCCTAAAGTTACTTTAAATAAATAGCACCCGTTCATTAGATGAGTACCTACACAAAACATTAAACCATGCAAATACAAGTATGGCAGAGCACCTCTTTCATCAATTCACTTGGTCATATCAGCTTTGTACATAGGGCAGTAGGTGCCGCTGCTTTTGTGTACAATATTTGTAGCTCCATGACCATGCTTATTTGGTGTGTCCTTAGATGTGTGCTTCTGAGGTGTGTGTTCCAAAATCTATTTATTTCCTATGAACCTACAACTATCCTAACAGAACTGCATTAAATGTTCCGTACACTGATGAAAAATGAATCTTCTAAGAAAGAGAATTGTGTCAACAGAGGAATGGGTTAAGAAAATGTGGTTTATCTACACAATGAGTTCTACTCAGCCATTATAAAGAATAAAATTACATCATGTGCAGGTAAATGGATAGAACTGGAGATTATCATGCTAAGTGAAATAAGATAGACTCAGAAAGTCAAGGAACAAATGTTTTTCTCTCTCATGTGGAAGTGAGAGAGAGAGAGAGAGAGAGAGAGAGAGAGAGAAGGATTTAAGAGGAGAAAGGGATATCACCAAAATAGAAGGATCAAAAGAGCGGAGAGAGGCAATTGAGAGGGCAGGAGAAGGGGAGAACATTGGGAAATACTGAGGAATGAAATCTACTGAATTATGGTATGGTCATTATACATATATGTATATGTATAATGGACATACTATATATATTACACTAACTGAAATAACAGTAACTGATCAAATTATGTTATATGCATGTACCAATATGGCACAATGAATCTCACTATTATGTATAATTATAATACACCAATAAAAACAAATAACAAAACAAAAAAAGAAAGTAGTGTTGTTATATACGAACTAATTTGAAAGTTTAGAAAACACTAAAGAAACTAAGGAAATATTGTTCTTAAATCCTAATGGAAAAGGGACCTGTTGAAGACTGCAAAATAAAATCATAAATATTTAAAACCCTATACTTGGACTGCTTCACAAGTCTGTTTATGTTCTTGCCCCATTTTAAGGAAATCAAAACTGGGACCATGGTTTATATAAATAAAACAAAATTTCCAGTGGAAATCGTAATATCCAGTGGATATTAAAGAATCTTCCTCAGCTGACATCTGAAAACTAGCCAATTGATTAACTAACCATCCTATTTAATATCAAAACCCACACAAGCACTACCAATCACCCCTGCTCTAGCTCACTCCCTCCTCATTGGACTGATTATTTTTTAACAAACTCATTAAAGTGTTCTTTAATTATTCACAGAAAATAAACAAGTCTATCTAACCAATTTATTTTAAATGATTCAATTATAGTTTTGATAATATTAAATAACAAGTTTCTATAGTTTGTTTTGTGAGTGCAGAGGTGAGGTGTCCAAGTACTTGGGGAAGCAAGATGAATTCCTAAACTGTGTGTGTATATCTTTTAAAATTTTCCATTGACACACACACTATTTGTACGTATTTATGAGGCATAATATAATGACTTGAAGCATGCATACAATGTCTAATGAACAAATCAGCACAATTAGTATTTCCATCTCCATAAACATTTACCATTTCTATGTGTTGGGAATGTTGTATATTTGTATCCTTTTTTCGATTATACTGTAACAATTTTATCAGGCCATTAAAATCGTACTCAAAAATAGAATTTTAATGGCAGCATACTACTATTTCCCCTCAGTACTCTAATTTATTTACTCATTTCTCTATTATTGGGCATCAACATAATTTTCAAATTATGAAGATGTGATTGATCTCAGCTCCTTGTTGAGAAGGGGACAAGAAGAAGAAGAAAGAGGAAAACAGGGTCAGGCTAGGAATAACCTTCAAGAGCCTCATAATTATCCTAGAGCTGGTCACTCATCCCATTCTTTAGAAACAGAAAGCCAAACCCCAACTGATCTCTTCTTTATGAGTAACAGATTTTTCTCCATTTTTGTTATTACTGCCAGAAATGCTATCAGATAACATACGTTCAAAGTTAGGTTAAAAAAGGTCTTTTGAAAATGAAGTGATTATTTTACCCAAAAAGGGAGATAAACAAAATATCTTTCCAGAATATGATCTCTGATAACTAAATTTATTTTACTTTTAATTTGCTATTTGCTAGAGTTCATGGAGAGAAGAACTTTTCTGAAAGAGAACCATAAATAACATAATTAACTGGATAATAGCAACAACATGGGTCTGATGTATGAAAACATGTAGGAAGGAAAGTAGGAGGAGAGCTCCATCTGAACTTTTAGCAAAATATTAACAATTTCTGCTATTCTGTTTTCCAAAATGGCAACTCCCACACAAACAAGTATCTTTCCATTCAGACACTCAAAGCCCTGAAAACAATAATTTAGCTGTGTGCTCTCCTCAGAAAACAGCCTACATGTCTATTAGGCTAAATGCAAAACTGAGCAGAGGGTTGAACACCAACTGCAAAACAGAAGACAAGAGCAGAAACAGCACCCATGTTTGGTGAATCGCCTGGTGGCACTCCTACGACTATTTTCAAATGCATCTGTCACATCCAAAACTGTTTCCTGGAAGATGCCAAGAATTTACTTTCACTGCTTTTATAGTTTTTCTTCTGAAGATAATTATCAGAATTATCTGTAGGAATTGATAATATTATAAAAATGTTTTAAGTGTTTCTTAGAATTAACTGCCAGGAAAGAAGCAGCCAAATTTATTCCAGAGTATTTATAAATTAATTACTGTGAACATGGAACATAAACTCATTTATCATTATCTGGAAAAAAAAAATAGAACTGGGAAACCTCAAGAGTAAACTACATTACAAGTAAAATGACTTCCAGGTCAGAGTCAACCTTTGAAGTTTATTCCCAGAAGCGTGTATTTGGATCCCATCTCCTGTTAACATGGACAGTCTGCAACAATCTGGAGGAGAGGGTAGAAAAATCGGCATTGTTTATCAGCCAAGAGGCCAGATTCCTCAGAGTTCCTTAAAATTATTATTTGAGAAAGAGGATGAAAAATATTCTCGGTTCAACTTTCATCTAATGAGGGCTAAGACTGCATTTACTGAAATATATTTCCCAGAATTCTGCTTTAAAATTTTGGTAGGTGAGAAAGTGCCCCTGTAATGACCTACTGCTCTGTCCTTTGTCATCAGCTCAGTTGTCGGGGCAAATGGCTTCTTAACAACAGAAATAAGGTTGCACTTTGCCAACAGAAGACGCTCTACACAAATAAAAATTTAATACTGACATGCCAAATTAAAACATTTTCAAAAATCCTAACTTGTAAAGCGTAGCGGCAACTTCTACGAGAATCTGCTGTAACAAATGTGCATTTCCTGACATTCCTTTTTATGAATAATCAGTTACTATGAATCTGAGCACATTCATTTGAGCAGGAATAAGGAAGAGAAAGGAACTAGAAGAATTGCTCTTTCTTAGAAATGTATTTTTAAAATACCTTTAATGGATTCTGGGTACATTTGTTATCAGGGCTAAATTCCTCTTTCTGGTGGAATGTCCAGAGAAAATTGGCAAGTAAATTATTAAGGAGCAAAGAAACTGACAAATCTTATGTAAAGCTTTTTATTTTTTTTATTTTTTTGGTAAGGAAACAAGTGACTTATTTTTAAACAAACATTTACCATTTTCAACTAAACTAGAAATCTTTAAGAGAGGTACTGAAGTTAAAGCAAGGAATTACACTTTAATACAAAGAAATCTCCCTTGATATTATCTTAGAATATGTTCCCAAGGAACTGTAGAGTTGTCATTTATAGAAACTTAACAATGATGTATCATGAAGCTGGACTGAACAATCTCTTGAAGTTCTTTTCTTGATCCTATTGAAGACAGTCAATGATGTATCTGAAAGCACTGGTGCTTGCCATCTCCAGGAGAGAAAGGAGCAAAGTGATTTCCAGGATGATGAGTTTCCTCAGAATCTTTGAGGATGAGATTTACTTATGTTTGTACAGTTTTAAATTCATGTATTGATGTGTACACACATATGTCCATGTATAGATTCAGAAATATCCTCAAACTTAAAGACAGAAATTCATGTTAATTTCTAAGTTTAACCATTTTCAGGTCAGAGTCATTAAACAGGCAATTAATCTCCCTCAGAGGTTTCGGAGCCATTGGTAAGTATTTAAGGAATATGATGATCTTACTATAAGTATGATTTTTTTTTCCAATTTACACTACTCTAACTCTTTTTAAGAATCTGGTAACCACCAAATACTCACTCACTAGATAAAATGAAGTATATCCATACGATGGAATGCTATTCATCTATAAAAAGACATGAGGTACTGATTTGTGCTACTATGAGAACTTTGAAAATACTATTTATGCTAAGGAAAAAAAGCCAGGCCCAAAATATCACATATTGTGTAATTTGATTTAAATGAAATGTCCCAAATAGGCAAATCCATAGACACAGAATGTAGAGTACTGGCCAAGGGTTAGGGGTGGAAAGAATAGGGAGGGTCTGCTAACGGAAACATGCTTCTTCTGGAGGTTATAAAAACATTAGGTAATGTTATTAGTTATTGGATTAGGTAATGGTATTGGTTGTATAATCCTGTGAAAGTATTAAAAATCAATGAAATGCATGCTTTAAAATCGTAAGATTTATTATATGTGAATTATATTTTTTAAAAACATCTGAGACCGGGAAATGATGCCAGAACACCTGGTGTTAGTCCTCATATTTACATATACCACTGGCCCTCCCCAAACCTCGCTTCCTTTATTGTCCACTAGGGGCAGGGGCTGAGCCAGCCTCTGCCAGAGAAATTGAAGGCTCCCCCAGCTTGAATTAGAGTCCACCTCTATTGCCCTCTATTGCCCTTTCAAAGAAAGAATTCTCACTTCTGAAAGTCTTTAAATAATACTGCTTGTGAGCACATAATATATTGTAGCTCCTTGAGGAATAATCTTATTTAATCCATCCAACAATTTTGTGAACTGGGTCCTAAAGTTATCCTAATTTTTCAGTTGCAGACATTAAGGCTTGGGGAAGGTAAATATATTGCCCATGTTAGCAAGAAAGAGGGTCAGGGATGGAACCTGAGCTGCCCAACTCACTCAGTCATGTAATGAGCCATTACACTGAACTGCATCTCTTGACTCACTCATCCACCTTGGCTCCTGCACATCTGCCTGAGCAATTTGTTGTTTGATTGCTTCAACTACTTTATATCATGCCCACTATTCTAGTAAGTGATTCTTTACAAATTCATTATTTAGGAGGTAGAAAATATCCCTTAGTGCTTTGTCATATGTCAAATACTAATAATATTGGTAATGCTAGCATAACCAAATGGAATGTATAAAGATCAAATTTAGGTTAATATCTAGTAAATAGGAAAAATTAATGGTGATATTATCTCATCAGTTCTGCTCCTTGTACCACTGACTAGTGTAATTTATTTAACCTAGAGTCTTCTTATTAATTATAGATCATTTATCATAAGCAATAAAAGTTCATGCCTTTGAATTATACCAGTATGTTTAAATTGCATTTATTTTGCATTTCTTCCTAAACAGAGAAAATAAATTTAACCAGATAATTCTGATTAGATTAATTTAAACTAGTAAATAAATACCACTACCATAAGGGACTTTGTTCAATGAAGTTGCTAGTGTTTGCCTCATTTTTTCAGATATTAGGCCCTAAATGTGTGCTACATTCATAACATGTTATGTTCCATAGCTGTAGAATATTTAGATTGAACTGACTAAATTATAGCTAGTGTCAGGGGAGTAGGGGTTTGGGGGTTCCCTAATGACAATTAGCAGAGTTGTAATAGGTTCTACTCGGGTTTTTTATTTTTATTATTTTATTTTGTGGGGTGGGGGTTCTGGGGATTTGACCTGGGGTGCTTTGACATTGAGTCATATCCACAGCCCTTTTATTTTAAATTTTGAGACAGAGCCTTACTAAATTGCCCAGCCTGGCCTTGAACTTGTGATTCTTGTGCCACAGCCTCCCAAATCACTGGGATTACTAGCATGTGCCACCATGGCTTGCTCTATTTAGTCTTAATGCAAAGAAAGCTGCTGGATATGTTCACTAGATTTTCTCCCTAAACTGTGATTTCATCGAATCTTGCCATTTTTTTTTTCATTACTTGTTTTATATTTTAGTTGTAGATAGACACAATGTCTTTATTTTATTTATTTATTTTTATGTGGTGGTGAGGATTGAACCCAGTGTCTCACCCATGCTAGGCAAGCGCTCCACTACTGAGCCACAACCCCAGCCCCAAATATTGCCATCTTAAAGAATTTTATAACTTGAGTATTGAAAAAATAAACAAAACTACAAAAATTTAAGTGAAAAACTGCTCTACTGAATGCTGTATTAGGTGAACAATATTAGGAACTGGAAAGTACATATGTTTAATTTATACAGGGTTTAACAATTCGAAGTATGGCAGCTACCCATCAGATCTGCAAACTTGATTCTCAAGTTTTAAAGCCAGAGTATTAAATATTGAGTAAAATGCATTTCTGCCTTGTAAGGCAACAATTTTACATGAAAGGATATTCAAATATCCCTTCATTGAACGGCCACAATAGGCCTTGAAGATTTACATGATTGAGCTGGAATTCAAAGCCAAAGACAAGAGGAAAAGCATTTTCCTCCCCTGGGATGCACAAAGAGATATCCATAATTAAACATCACACTTCCCCAGGGCTGCATGTTTTCTTATATTGACAAGCAAAATGAGGTATTTCAAATCAGGCATTGCTGGGTGTACAGTCATCCTGGGCATAGCTATTGTTTTAATGTATTTCTGGCTACTAGGCATGTGTCTATTTTTGGTCAGTGAGGCATGCATTTTACTTAAAGAATTCTGGTTTTTCATAAAAGGCTATAGTTACCTTAGTGGGATTAACATTTCTACAACAGTATCTCAAGAATAACCATGGTCTTATTTTGGCCAGTCATACACACATTTGATATTCAAAGGAGAGTAGTTGTATCTTAGGTGTTTTTAATACAATTAAAATTAACTCCAGAAGAAAAAAAAACTTTCAGAAATGCCTATTGGACCATCTACTTTTCTTATTATTTGTCATGGCTAGTTAAACATATCACACACTAATCCTATGATATGTTGGGAAAATGCCAAGCAAACCATGTTTGCTTACCTTTCCATCAAAACAGTCAGAAACTAATGATAGAGTATGTATTCAATAACTCTTTTGTTCTACATCAAAGAATACTGCTTAAGGCTGATCCTAACAGAATCACTATACTACCAAAAGCAGCAAATCTTTTAAATTTTATCTTCTATAAGTTGCCTCTACTTTCCTACCTGTGCCATAACAAACAAAATCTTATTTGTTTTTTAAATTGTAAAGAACGTATTAAACCTAAATCAAATGCCAGAAAGTTATAATTTTTTCCAAAAGTGGTCATTTTATCTAAAAGGACAGTTTTATCTCCTGCTTACCATTGAAAACATTATTTATGAAATTTAACTGTCATCAAGTCAGGCATATTATTAATTTTTTATTATTTACTGTCACAAAAATACAGATGAAATCATTTGGATATTACTGGAATGTAAAAAAGGTTTTACCTAGCTATTCATCCATATAAAATCACCTGAATACTTGGTTATAGAAGTCAGACTATCATCAGCAGGTTCTACCCATGTTCAAAAGCCTCTTTGGACCATGGAAGCATTGACATTGTATTCATAGTAATAGGAAGGCTAAGTGCAACTTAAGCTAATTAAAACACATTCTAATTCCAGTTAAAAGTACCTTCTCATAGCTCTCAAAGTCACTCAAGAAAAAAAACAGTTTTAAAGCCTAAATTTCTTAAATAATTTCTAACAATTTCATTCTTAGATTTTTGTCTTGCTAGATAAAATCTGAGGCAACATGACATGCGTGCCTTTTATGTTCTTTGAAAATGTCTTTGCAACACACTTATAAATGATCATGCATTCATGATTTTCCTTATTTAATGCCCTAAAATTGACAAATAACAGTTACTTAATTCAACCAAGTCCTCTCAATCATCTTGAGCTACATATCCCAGATTAATCACACTTTAGAATTAAGGGTTTTTTTTGCTCCCCACGGGTGTATACAAGTTATGGACTAAAGAACTGGCTGCTTTTTTAGTCACAATGGTTTCTAATTTGGGGAAAGCTAATTTTATTTTATTTTTTTTTAAAGATGTCTTCGATTTATTAGAAGCTATCTTGAAGCCAAAAGAACTGGATGCTATGTATTGTCCACAACATCAGAAACCAGTCTGACTGCCCAATAAATAATTGAGCAGATCCAGCTGTGAAACAGAAAGCTAATTTTATTGAGTATTTTCTATGTATTCAAAACTTTTTTTTTCTTTATAGTACTGGGGACTGGACTCAGGGGTGCTTTGCCACTGAGCAACATCCATAGATCTTTTCATTTTTTGTTGAAAGACAGGGTCTCACTAAGTTGCTGAGGTTGGCTTTGAACTTGTGATCCTCCTGCCTCAGTCTCTGAAGTCGCTGGGATTAGAGGTGTGCACCCTAGTACCCGGCTATGTGTTCAAGACTTTTTATATAAATCATCTCCTTTAATCCTCAAGGCAATCCAAAATCTTCAGAAGCAGGTTCCATTATCATCACCATTTCATAGATGAGGGAAATAAGCTTAATGAGATAAAGCAACTTAGCTGACATGAACTAAGTGTGGGGGTAGGGGGAGATGGGTCCAGGATCCACAGCAGGTCTATGTGATTCAACAGTCCAAACACTTAACTCTTGTTATGATTTAGCTATTAGCTGTCCCCCTCAAAGCTCATGTGTGATTCAAGAAAGTTTAGAGCTGAAATGACAGGGTCATGAGAGTCTTAACCTTAGCAGTGCGTCAATCCCCTGACAGGCATTAGCTGGGTGGTAACTGTAGGCAGGTAAGGTGCAACTGCAGAAGGTGGGTCACTGGGGGCATGGCTTTGCTTTATATTTTGTTTGTGGTGAGGCACGCACTCGTGCTTGGGCTCTTTCTCCCTCTCTGTGCCCACCCCACCCCCATCTTTCTTCCTTGTTGCCATGAGCTGCTTTCCTCTGATATACTCTTCTGCCATGATTTCTGCCTCACCTTGGACCCAGAGCAATGGAGTTGGCCATGTGTGGACAGAGACCTCTGAAACGGTGAGCACCAAATAAACTTTTCCTCCTCTCAAAGTGTTCTTCTCAGGTCGTTCAGTCACAACAATGAAAAACTTGCCTAAAACACCCTTCTACATACAGTTCCTTCTTGCTGCTGAGGCCAGCTTGTACCTGACTTCTTACACATACCAGAATCCTTAACCACAAAACTGTCTTTCTTCATCCACTCCAGAGCTCTGGGTTGTTCACTACACTGACACCACAGTGATCTCTGTAAAGTGAAAAGTTGGTCAAGTCACTCCTCAGCTTAAAACTCTCAAAGTCTTTCCCTTCTTTAGGATAAAGACATATAATATACCAGATGGTCTGGCTCTGGGCTCCTATCCAGCCTTATCTCTTTCTCTCTTGATTGCAATTCCAGCCACTCCAAAGTTTTCTTCAACCCCTAGAACATAGCCAGCCTCTCCCAGGCTGAGAACTTCGCACGTTTTGTTCCTCCCTTGGATGTGTTGTGCCCCACCTTCCACAGCCTGTTAGCTAAATATTGCCAGCCCCTAGCAAGGCTTGCTATAATATATTTATATGGTCATTTAATCACTGTCTTCCCACTGGACTAGTAGCTCTCATATTTCAGCATGCATCAAAATCACCTAGAATGTATATTTTTTAAAATGACCATAGGGTCCCACTCACAGAGTTTCTGATTTACTCTGGAGTAAACATGCAATTCTGCACTTACAACATCCCTTGTGATGCTGATGCTGATGCTTTAGGACAGAGGCCTGATCCACTATAACAGTTTTCAACCTGGATAAACATTAGAAACACCTGAAGAACTTTTCAAATTGCCAATGTTTAAACCCCATGCCCAAAGTTTCTGACTTAATTGGGGTGGGGTAGAGCCCAGGAATATAAATACTTAAAAAAAGTATGCTAAAAAAATTATCTAAAATTTAGGGCTTGAGATGTAGCTCAGCAGTAGAGTGCTTGCCTAGTATTCACAAGACCACAGGTTCAATCCCCAGGACCTCAATCAATCAATATATACATAAAATGAAGTAATATTCACATTTAATTGGGTGTCTTATATTTTTTATTTGTTAAATCTGGGAATGGGACTTACAGGTCCTGCTGTAACAAAACAGGTAGTATATATTTACACACATACATTAATACATGGTTGTTAACCTGACCTTTCATCTGGGCAGAGCACAAAAATGATGGGGTTAAATAAGTGGAATAATTAGACCTAAGGGCAAAAAATTCCTGAGGTTTAGACCTTAGAAATAGTTACCCACAGATTATAAAATCTTACCTGAGATCTTTTGAAAATGGGCCAAATTCTCAATGTAAGACAACTTAACATGATATTAACATGATTTCCAGGTTCCTTTAAACTGGTGGCTATGGACCTCATCATGACAAGCAGCATGACAATGCAGTATCAACATTATTTCTCTGACATCTGTCAATAAGTCACCTGAACAGAGCTACTGCTGGGACTCACACAGAGCAGGCCCCCTTTCATACATCAAAAGTAGGTAAAAATTATTTGTTTAATAAGTATCCAGAAAAAAACTAAAATGTTGAACACCTGACTGCCTTTGACAATGCAATTTTATCTTTCTCATTTCAATACAGGAAGTCCTGTGTGGTTTTCCAATTTGAGAATAACATCAGTGATTTCAGTCTTATATAAACTGAGTATATTAAATTTGCATTTTTGCTGCCATGAAGGGTCTACTTAATCCCAGCTTGGCATGTTTACAGCATTCTGGGTAAACTAGAGATTTCCAAACCGAGAATCCTCTGGGATTAGTGGCCATCATGTAGCTTTCTGCCTCTCCACATAAGTAATCTGCTAGGCCTCTGATCTAAGGACAAAGACTCCATATAAGTATTTAAAATATTAAATGGTGTTCTTTTATAAATAGTCGTAGAATTAAATTATTTTAACAAATATTACTAAGTCCACCATGGAATGCCTACTTGCCAAACTTAACACACTTTTCACTGAAAATTAAAATATCAAAATATAATAACTGTTTATAAGAACAGGTTACTGAATGATTGCACTCAGGTCAGAATGAATTCCAGCAACCTAAATGACAGAACTCAGAAATTTATATGAGTTCCAGAGGACCAATAGTAACAGTGGTGACCGATGGAGAAAGAGACAGAAAGATCATCACACTGAGCTCATGGTTGGCTAAACATTAATGAGACAGTTCATCTCACCCAGCTTCAAGCACCACACACGCAAAAATCACTTTGCAAATTTTTCTCTTAAATAATAAATGTTGAATATTTTAAAACATTTATTTCCAAAACAAAAACAACAAAAAAATAACACTTGAAACTAATAAAACATTCACAATTACTAGCTTACCAAATCCAAAAGCATTAGAACCTCCAATGCTCTGTGAAGCTTGAACACTTGTAGAGGTGTACAGTCCTGTCACCAGCAAGCCATCAAAGAAGGTGCTCGTTGAAATTGTCACTGAAATACAAGTGAAAGGGAAAAAATTATCTCAATTAATACAGTCAGAATGAGATAATTTATGTAGTGTCAGACATTATCACAATAATCTTTACTCATTATTAACAAATTTTATGTGCTATACTCAATTAGAAATGTATGTGTAATCACAGCTGAAAAGAAAAAAAAACAAAGCTCAGAACTTTAACAACTATAGTAGTTTGTCTCAATACAGCAGTCCTACTTTTTGCATTCATTTATACTATATGAAAAATCTGAAAATAATGTAGTATTGAACAGATGCTTTCCCCATCTCCTCCACCACCCCTGAAGGCAGTGAAAGGCATTGCTGGAGTTTTGGCATTAGGATGAAACACGTTTTTTTTTTAAAGTAGTCCATACTGTGGGAAACAATCTTATATATCAGTTGAAAGAAGAACCATAAGACACACTGCATTTCTTATTGTGAATCTACATTTCATAGATGAGTTCCCTGAAGTTTTTTTAACAAAGAAGACTAATTTGCATGAAGATAGTCTCTCCCTCTCCAGAACAAGAAAGGAAGACCCCCTCATGCTCTAGTTACAGAACAAAGTCGACAGGAGGGATCCAAATGGTTTCATAACCAAAAGATCAGGATTTCCTAGGAAGAAAAGGGTCAAATTAAATCTATCTGTATGCTACTCAGGTTTGGCTTCCTAAAATTTTGTCTTGCTCACCATCCTAAAAACTGACCATAATTTCCTGCTTGACATAACATTTTCTCTTGCACGAATTTGATAAGATCAAAATGATACCATTTATAGGAGGAAGTGGGGAGAAGGTAATGGCATTATATTGTAGAGTTCAGAACCTGGCTATCATGCTTGGTGGCAATAGAAAAATGGCCAGAGTGGCATTAACTTTGATGGGAATGTTTAAATTAAACTGCAGGGCATCCAGCAGTGAGTAGAGCTGAACAGTCTGAAACATGCATATCATAAAGCATAAAGCAAGGAACATCTATCAGTATAACAGCCTGCCATGCTACCCACCTCCTGCAAATGGCACTGGATATTGGAATCCATCACTTTTCCTTTCTCTAGTAAGAAACAGTAGCTAATGTTTTTGAATGCTAGCACATGAATCACTCAGTTGGGCTCTGAGTTAAGTAGGTCACATATTATCTCATTTAACCATCAAAGCACTTCTGTAAAGGGAGTGTTGCCATTATTCTCAGCATACAAATAAGGAATTTATGGCACAGAACAATCAAGAACCTGCCCAGAACCATCTGATATCATCTAAACATTTTAATGCTGTTTACTTAGGTTCTCTCCTATTTTTTTCTCTGTTCCTCTCAGATCAAGTAGCCAAGCAGCCATGATCAAACCCTTACTTCCTAGCTCTCTTCTCAAATCATTCATATGCATGAAAAGTAGTTTTACAATAGGAAAGTGAAAGCCTCAAGAGTTGATGTCACTGTTATTATAAAGGACCAAAGGCCACTGGGAGATAACTCTTGGGCATGGTGGACAAAACCCAAAGGCAGGTAAGGATGAGGTCTGAGTGCTGGGCCTCTGTTGGTCGGATATTCTTGGTCCACCCACTTCCTCTCCTTGGTCTAGATTCCCTCATCTGTAGAATAATATCCTAAACATCAGTCCACCAGACTCCATTTGGCTCACCCAGATTCCCACAGTTGGTTTAACTGATGCCTCTCTCCTTGGAGTCATGGAGTTCATCTTGACTTAGACTGGAAAGTCCTTTAATTGCTTCTGGCCCTCCCCACTGCGGGGTTTGGAATTAAGTGACTTCCTGTTAAGATGACCTTACTGACCAGACTTTGATGCTGTGCCTCTGGCCATCCTTCACAGTGAATCACACCCACCCTGCAGTGTCCCACGGTGGAGTCATGTGCAGCCACTTCCTCACTCCACAACACCCTAATCCAGGGAAGCAGCAGCTGGGCCGATGCACAAGCACCAGCCTGTGGATTCCTCTCTGGTCCTTAATGCTTCTGCTCTGGTTTCCTTAGCTAAGATTCCACAAAGTGTGAGGTGACAGGTTTGGATAAGAGGCAAATCTGAATTTTGTTCTACCAGTCTTTCCCTCTGATCAGCATGAGACTGGGGTTTCTTAGATTCTTCATTTATAAAAGGGAATGATAATACCATCAAGTTTATTCTGAGAATTAAAAGCAAATATAGCTACTGTACACCTCTCTACCAGCCTATCTATAATCTGAACATATTATCAAGCATCAATAAAAGTCAGTTCCCTTTCCTTGCCCCCTCTCAGACTCTGAAGCCCTGACTGGCTCTTCCCTTCATGAGAAAGAGAGTTCTGTACAAATATCCTGGCATCTGCCTCACCAGAGGCCTCGGCATATCCAGTCAATGGATTATCCATGTCCAAGTCCTGCTGCCTGCTAGGATTCTTCTGTGGCCTCCCAACCCACTACTTCACTTCTGACCATGTTTCCCACCTGGGCTGACCTGTGATCTCAGTGGGCCCAAGACAAGTGAGAAACCCCAGCTTGTTGGGAATTGACTCTCCCTCCTAAAAGATATTCTTTAAGAATGTCCTCAGAGCAGAGGCTCAAGACTCTTAGAGAAAGGCTGAGTATGAGAAGCATGATGGGTGGCAACTCTCATTATTTCCTCAGAAATTCAATTCTGGTCCCAAGGGGGTATACCTGTCCAAAAGAGAAGCCCTTCTCTCAGCAAAAGAGAAGCCCTTCCATGTCTATCATGGTGATGGATTAGTTCAAGTAACTGATAGCTTGTCCATACCTGATGATGTTTTCAGCCTCTAGAGATGTGCATCTAGGAAACTGCCCGGACAGACAATGGCTCATTTCAGTACTGAGGTGCCAAAGCCAGCAGAGCCCCTTAGATGCCCATCAGGCTGTTAACTCCATGCCAGGCATCCCTCTCATCTCTACCCAGTGCCTCTCCTGCCCTGGAGGATGAGTATGTTCTGCTTTTAACTCCTCTACACATCAAAATGCCTGTCCAGTTTCAGATCAGTTCTTTCCTTTACACAGATTCTCAGATGCCAAAGCAGCAAGAGCTAGTGAAGACAGCTCAGGGTAAGAGGACTGAATCTATTTCCAGTGTGAATGTTATTTTGCTAGGTCAGATTAGGACAGTTTTTCTCTGTTTGGTTCTATTCCTAGTAGAGATGTGAATACCTATTATTCAGTACTGCTAGGTATACTTAAATATGTGAGAAGTCATTTTTAAACATTGAGTGTCTTAGAATAAAAATGGAATTACTGAGAAAAACACTTATGTCTCTAGAGTCTCTTGGCTTTAAATACCATCCATAAGCTGACCACTCCCAAATTTCCATGTTCAGTTCAGGCTTCTTTTCCAATTCCAGATGCACAGGAAGCTGCTTGGATGTCCAAGACACACCTCAACTTCAACATGACCAACACTTTAATACCGACTCCTCCCCAACCCCCCACACCCACAGAGCTGCATCTCCTGCAGCTCTTCCCCATTCAGGTGATAGCAACATCACTTTTCCTGTTATTCAGGCCAAAAACTTCTGGGTGAAATTTGCAATCACCTTCCTCCCACAAGTCCACAAGTCAATCCTGTGGCTCTGCCTTCAGATTATATCCAGAATCAGGTCACTTGTCACACTACTCTAAGTGCCATCATCTCTCCCATGAATTATTTCATTAGATGTCAACCTGCCCTTCCTAGTTCCACCCTCACTTCTCTATGGTCCATTTGCACTGTGAGTCAGAACTATTATTTTAAAATATACATCTGGGTGGGCACCATGGCACATGCCTCAAATTCAAGTCCAGACTCAGCAAATTAGTTAGGCCTAAGCAATTTAGTGAGACCCTGTCTCAAATTTTTTAAAAAAGGACTGGGGACGTAGCTCGGTGGTAAAGTGTCATTGGGCTCCTGGGTTCAATCCCCAATATATATAAATAAAAAGATAAATAGATAAACAAACCAACCTTCTGACTGATGTCACTCTTCTCCTTAGAACTTTCCAATGGCTCCATATTTTGCTCAAAGTCTTTTTATTTTTTATTTTTTTTGTACTGGGAATTAAACCCATGGGCATTTTACTACTGTGCTCTATCCCTAGTCCTTTTTAATTTTTGAGACAGGGTCTTGCTAAATTGCTGGCCTCAAACTCGCAATTCTCCTGCTTCAGATTACAGAGTGTGGCTGGGATTACTGGAGTGCACCACCATGCCTGACTCAAAGTCTTTTTACAATGGCCTACAAAACCATACATAATCTGTCTCCATGCCCTCTCTGTTCTCATCTTTGCTCTTTAGTCTTACTTTACTCTAGCTGCACTGGCCTGCCGGCTCAGAAACATCAGGCCTTTGCATGAGCCATTTTCTCTGCCTCAGACTCTCTTCTTTCCGATGTTGAAGGGCCACTTCACTCATCTCCCTTAAGCCTCAGCTTGAGCATCTCCCTCTCAGTGAAGGCCATCTTAATGACACTATTTAAACCTCAGACAGCCCCCTGTCCACCTTCCCCCACATTCCCAGTCCCCCTCACTTGACTCTACTTTTCTCTTCTTCAGTACTATAAGTCATGTTATTACCACCTAACAGATGGTACTGAGATAGCTATGTATAATATTTTTTGGTTATTATATTTATTCTCAGTCTCATTCTGTAGATTATAACCTCCATCACAGCTGAATCTTGAATGTTTTGTTTGATGATATATCTTAAGTGTCTAGAACAGTTCATGATACTTTTAAGTGCTTGATAAATGTTTAGTAAATTACCAACAAATAACTCATTCACATAGAAGTAGGGTGAGGCTGTCTTATCTTCCACTTATTTCCAGAGAAGTATGTTGTAAATCCTAGACTTTTATGTGTCAGGGGAAGCCAAAGGGGAAAAGGGAGACAGAGAAAAGTTGGCTATTTAAATATGTGAAATATTTTCCAGAGTGCATGGCAGATCAATGCAGAGAGAAACTAACTAAAAGGCCAACCAAAGAAATCTGTAGAAAAGGCAGGCTGACTTAAGGACGAGATACCTTAGCTATCACATGCTGAATGTTTACATTAATCATCCAAAGAAAAAGTTCCCTTGTTGGAAACAAATTGATTATAACCTATTTCTGTTTGCTTGGGTTGGGATTTTAAAGTAGTTTGTTAGAGTAAAATGTATTTGCCTTTGGAAAAATGCTGCTCTATTGACAGTATCAAACAAGCATTCCTTTTCCTCCTCCAAACAGATGTAATGAATAATCCATATGTGAACTGCTCTCTGTTTTTAAGAAAGAGGAAATGCAGCCCAACTCTTGTGGGATTTAAGACATACCTTTCTGATCACTAAGCTCCCTTTTACCCAAGAAGACGATGGATCCAGTTTCTGTATTTTAAAAAAATTAGACCATGGTGGATTCCCTGTGAGGGTGTAGGAAATTTCAGACTGTCTGCAGCTGGTATGTTGTCACACACAGCTCCAGCAGTGAACACAGGAGCAGTGCAAGGCACCACCAACACTCAACTGTCAGGAGCACCCTTCTCCCAGCTCCTTTCCCTTTCACTCAAGTCCTTCTTCTAGTCTCTACTTGCAGCCCCTGCTTAACCTGCCAGCATTTCTTAAAAAGAAGAAGTTAAAAGCACAGAAAGAAACAATTGTCTCAGGCATGGGGGCTGCTCTGGCCACAGTCTCCAAAGCTGTTGTCCGTCTGCATAATTCTGCTTCATCAGCCTTTCCAAGTTTCAGAGCTCACTGGAGGCCTCCCCGGACCTGATCCTCTGATTCCCTTCCACAAAGCGGCACTGGCTCTTCCCTTCCTGTGCCCTGACCTGACTTTCCTCCCTCTGGTTTTTTGGGATCACCCTTCCTCCAAGTACTATTTAAGCTCAAGCCTTAACTCATCAACCTGCTGCCACTTAAACAACTGAAAGAATCTTGAAAGCCCAAACAGTGATTTCTGACAAATGAAAGGAGATGTTTACCATACACAATACCAGTATGGTCCACGATGGAAAAAAGAAATTGAAGCTCATATTTGTAAATGAAAAATTATTATCAATGCATACATAAACTAAAGGGAAACTTTACAACTTTCATAGTATCAATAATAGTTGGCCTATTGATGGAGCTGATTAACTGAAGATAGAACCATTGTCTACTATTTTATATAAACAAAGTATAAATGAATCAGGATTATGCTTGTGTATGTTTGTGTAGATATAGATAACCATTTGCAAAATGTAAAATACAAAGTCCTAATTCCCACTAGAGATACTTTTTGTAATTTTTCTGATACTCTGATTCAGAATGTTAGCGTTATAAACTATATAGTTTAAAATGTTTCAAAGGCATTGCTATATTAAAAGGTTTCCTTTAAAAATATCCATGTATGAGGCCAGGTATGGTGGAGCCTGCCTGTAATCCCAGCCACTTGGGAGGCTGAGGCAGAAGCATCAAGAGTTCAAGGCCAGCCTCAGCAATTTAGCGAGATCCAGACTCAAAATAAAAATAAAAAGGACTGGGGAGGTAGCTCAGTGCTAAAATGTCCCTGGGTTCCATCTCTAGTACGAAAAATCAATATAAAATAAAATTAGCCAGGCGCAGTGGCATATGCCTGTAATCCCAATGGCTTGGGAGGTTGAGGCAAGAGGATCGCATGTTCAAAGCCAACCTCAGCCAAAGCGAGGTGCTAAGCAACTTGGTGAGACCCTGTCTCTAAATAAAATACAAAATAGGGCTGGGGATGTGGCTTGGTGGTTGAGTGCCCCTGAGTTCAATCCCCTGTACCACCACCACCCCCCTCCGCCAATTAAAATATTCATATATGAAATATCTTTCTATAAGTAGAAGTTATAGTTAAGAAATAAATTTGGGTGCACTAGGATAGGGAAAAAAAATCACATAAAATTTTTATACTTGAACCACCTTTAAGACAAACAACTATAGTTTACATATGTCTAACTAATATCTAATACCAGTTAATAAGCAAAACCTTCATGCCAAGATTGTCAAACAAATGGTCTAATCCACATTAAGATGGCAACAAGTCTTAACTATGTATGAATTCATTTTAAAGATTATTAACATAAACAATTGTTGAGCCTACATGTTGGGTGTTTGTTGTGCTAGTCTTTTAACATTTTTTTTTTTTTTAGTTTTTTCCCAATAATTTTATCAGCATGTCTTGGAGTTGATAATTTGTTATCAACCTCACAGTTTTTGGAGAATAGATTTTCTCTTACTTTGGAAAACTTTCATTTTTAAAAAAATTTCATATTAAAAAGTTGGAGAAAAAGAATTTTAATTATAAATGCATCCAGGATGAGCAAACTAACTTAATAAAATGTACTAGGACGAGACATCCAGACTTCATGAATGAATAAGCAAGACATATTGCTATGGTTGAATGTTTTGTTGCCCAAAACTCATGCTAGTATCTAATACTCAAAGTTATATGTTAGTGGTATTAAGAGGGTAGAAACTGAATCCCACCATGGTGTTTGAAGTGGGGCTTTTGAAAGTGATTATATTTAGATCAAGTCATTAGGGTGGAGGCCCTGATTAAATCTCTGAGGCTTTATAAGAAGAGAGCCAGAGACCAGACACACATCCATAGACACACCCCGTCCCTGCCTCTTGCCATGCGATGCCATGTGCTACCTCAGAACTCTGCCAGCAAGAAGGTCATCCACTAGAACTTAGGTGATGCCTTGGAGACCTACCTTGGAAACTCCAAAAAGGTGAGCTAAATAAATCTCTTTTCTTTACAAAGTCATCTGCCTTGGGTATTTCATTACAATAACAAAAAGCCAATACATATGAATAGAGATAACTGAATGCCTTCTCTGAGCCAAGAAGAGTGTTAAAGCTGTAATTTCAGTATTATTAGTCAGGAAAGCAAAAAAAAAAAAAAAAAAAAAAAAAAAGATATTTAGAGTCTATAGAGGCTTCTCCTTGACAAAATGTTTATATTTATAAACTCTGACATCCTATCCATTCTAGATATTTTGTGCAAATTAAAAGATAACACCACGATGAAAGTTTCGTAGTATAATTTGTAAAATTCTTCCTGAGGGGACTTTTCCTCCCTTGGAGTCAATTTTTATATCTTTAATAGATTTGCACTTTATCATAGACTTGCATTAGAATATTGTATATAGAACTAGCTATTTTGTAATCAAAATTACAGATTGCAAATAGGATTTTAAACTTGCCAGTATCTATTTTTTGGGGGGTGGTAATAAAACATGTATATTTTTACCTATAATCAGAAAGTGATATGTCCCATCAGATCATATCATTCTTGGTTCAAACAAACATCTCTAGCTCTCTATCATTCACAGAGTAAAACCCTAAGTCTTCACTGTAGTTTCAAAGACCTTCAGATCATCACTATAACCAACAGCTTCCATCAAATATCCCTATTGGAGTGGAAAATACCCTTTGATCCAGTGACACCGGAACATGTTCTGCACTTCCTTGCCCTTTTTCAGAGGACAGTCTTTCCTCGAATTTACTTGAGGTAATCTTTTGTTAAAATCCCGCCCATTTTTCAGGTGTAGGTTCAGATGCCATCTCCCTCATGAAGTCTGTTCTGACTTCCAAGGAAGCTGCCTCCTCTCTTCCCAGGAACCCCAGAGCTCTCAGAAACTACGGAGCAGTTCAGCAGAGGAGCTCGATCAGTATGTGTTGGATTCAACCATACAGAAACCTTTGTTACAACACAAAATACTGTATAAGAATAAAACAAAATGATATCATGAAACGAACTAAAATGGTGAAATCTAAACTTATACAGGGAAAAAAAGTACCAATATTACTCATATAGAGATATATGAAAATGAGGGTTTCCATGAAAATTTTAAAAAATGAAAAATACTGCAATATTTTATTTCATTGTAGCCTTCAAAAGTGAGAAATATTTGAGAAAATTTTGATTGAATTTTATGATTACAAAGCAGTGCTTCTTTGGCACCTATATACATTGTTGTGTGACTATAAATACATATTTTATATATGTACCAAATTAATCTTCTGATAATTTGTGTCACTAAGATACCTAATAACATTATCCTCACTCTAAAGTTTCTATGCCATTTCCTCAAATAAAACATAAGAAGGCATCAAAAGGCTGAGGAGGTTATACATATCTCTTCCACATCTGTGTTAAATTGGGAATGAGCTTAGCACTGGGAGGCTATGAATATGGATTGCCCAGTTGTGACAGCAGAATGAAAACATGATGTAGCAACATAATTCAATTCTTATCAGCAGCTCAGAGAGTACCACTGTCTTGAAATGTCTAATTACCGAGTCAGTTATTATCTATTATAGCTTCTATTAAATGTTCTCAACAAGACCCTAATACTATTCTTGCAGAAAAGCACTGAAGATGAAAGTCTGGAAGAAAATAAATTTCAACATTTAATGCCATTTGCATTTCATCCTACAGCTTCTGGACTACAAATGCTCTATGGCCCATTAAATTTTGATCACTTCAAACATATTCCACCATTACTTTATACAAAAGACTATTTGTGCAAAAAGGAAACATATAATATTTTAATGGTGTTTCCATCTTTTTTTTAAAGATGACAAACATCAGAAATCAGCAGGTTGCAAAATTGTTGAAATTAGTATTTAAGTATTAGTGAAGATGCACTGATTGTGAAGAGTTCTCATCTCATAATTTTATATATTTTGAAGATGAAAAGCACAAGCAAAATCTAATATTGTCACTATCTTTAAAAAATCATCACATTTTGCCTTATGAACAGAAGCTTGTTTGCCTTTTGAATACAGAACAGATAAAATAGCCCAAGGAATACACATATTTCTCTGAAAATGAAATAAACTGAGTTTATTTGCTGCAAAATCATCAACACCGTGTGTTCAATTACTGATTCTTCTTTAGTTAAAGTGCCACTAGGTCTGGGTTCCAGAGACCACCAAAAATTACATTATAACTTCTTCCTTTCAAAGCCTAAGAATGTAACCTCTCTTCTACTTCTCATTACATGTATTAATTTCATTTTACGTGTAACCTCTCTTCTACTTCTCATTACATGTATTAATTTCATTTTACGTGGTTTTATGCAGTTTTAAAATATTCAGGTATTTCAATAATAACATTCCCAAGCAAGAACAGGAAAGAAAAAAAAATAATTACAGTAAGTATGTAAAAAAAATTTTTAACTGAAGATCAAGATTCACTGAGAAAGGACATGAATTCATAGGAGGGAACTGAACACAAGGATTTTAAATAATTAGATTAGGAACCAATGGGCTCTGGTCAGCCTTCTGTGAGGAATGGGAAGAGATCACTCCTGACTTTCCTGTTTCTTCCAACAATGAATTGGAGGGGGCAGGATGAGGAAGGGTATGACAGCCCACCTAGCTTAGTCTCCTGTGGATCCATCTCTGGAGAAACTCTGCTAAGTGTTTCCACACCCATCCTCTCCTCCTTCCCTAAGTTTTTAATAGATGGCTCACTTAGACCATCTCTAAGGATTCTTTACCTTCAGATATAATAGATGCTTCCTTAATAATAATAACAGCTAAATAATATATGAGCACTATGTGTCAGATATTCTCCTAAGCCTTTTTTAGGTATTATTTAATCTTTTCAATATCCCCTTGAGACAAGTACTATTATCATTCCCTTTAACTCATAAGAAAGCTGAAACAAAGGGAGTGGGAAGGTGAGTTCAGTAACATGCCTTAACTGGTAAGTAAAAGGTGGCTCTAAGAAATGGAAATGGAATGGTGCTTTCCGTTCTGGATATATTGCATTAAATACAGCAGCCTGTTTCCTGATGTGCCTAAGAGGAAGGTAGGGACTTGACCTTCCTTGGAAGGCAGTGGTGCAGTGGAGCTTCCAAGCTTCAGACTCATGGGGGTAGAGACCTAGGAGTGTACCCAGCGGGTTGCTCTACAGAAAGCACTTACCCTGATGCCTGCTACACCAATTATTATTACAGCCATTTATTATCATTGTTATTACTCCTCTTTTTCATTTCATACAGACCTATACTGTTCCTTGGGGGACAAAGGAAGAAGAAGGAATGGCCTCTAAAGAGGACTACCTGCAGTATGATGGAGGATTATCTGAAGATCAAAATAATAAGGTCAAAGAACCCAGGGTCAGCCACCTTTGCAAGAAGAGGGAGAATGCCCTGACAAACGCCCTCCACCTCTGTCTCCACCCGAAAGGAGGGGGGAAACCTCAGCATGATCTAGGAACTATGGCAGGTGCATAAGACCCATCAACAGAAAAATCTAATGACAGAGTGAAATGCTTTCCTGGTTCTGAAAAGTGCTCTTTGCTGGCTGGAAAACAAATCTGGCATCTCTGTGGAAACTTATTATGATATATTTATTACAGATTCAGAGATTCAGATGAACCACACATCATCTCTCTCCTCATCTGCCGGCACCACCAGTAATAAAAGGAGATCCACTGAGATTTTTCCCTCCTTTAGTTCTTCTTAGGAGATAAAACAGATAAAGTCAAATGTGTCTGTGAATGTATTATTTTAAAATTACACCCTTTGGAAGCAAGTTTAAATGATAGCATTTGGTGAATTAAAATCTTTCTGTTTCTCCATCCCTCAAACATTGCCTTTTTCTCTATATCCCAGGTGTCTATCTTTCTGTCTCTCTCTCACACACACAAACACATACACACACACACTCATTCACTCATACATTCAATATTTTTTAAAACATTAACTTTGGATAAGACCTCAGGTAAAATCCCATCCCTAGCTTGGAGAGCTGTGTCAGAATAAGGCACCTAGGATAGGTCCCAAGCAATATTTTTTTTAAATCTCATGGAGATGGTCAAGTTTATCCTAAACACAAATTCCTTAACTAGAAGTCTCAAATATAAAAAATATATAATTTTATAATGCTGTACCCTATTCTAGCCCTTAGAGCAGAAATGATTTTATTTTTCTCATCTGCCTTTGGCTTTTATAACTTATTATAAATTTTTAAAGAAATTTTCTAAGATCAATGATAAAATTGTGTCTAGAACCAAAAATATTTTTATAAGTGACATTTTATTATTATAATTTAGAGAACTACAACCAAGAGTTACTGGTATTTGTGATTTGTCTCTGACCTTATTTTTCATGTTACTCTTATATGAGGCTGGATGATACTCATACATGAAAATTTCATATTGTTGGCCCTGCACTCAATAAATTATTAAAGTGATGTGAATAGGAATGTGGTATTCAGGTTTTCAGCAATTTTTATCCCTTTGTTCTTTCCTTTTTAAAAGAAAGATTATTTTGTCTATAAATCCTCATAACTTTATATAATTTTAGTAAAGATTATCCTTAAAATAAATCATTTTGGGAGATTTATTACCCCCAACCTCCCACCCAAAGTTCTAAAGCTGTTTTTCTTTTGAGGCATGGATGGTAATTAAGATTTCCTAGGCAGAAAAAACATAAGCCTAGAAATTCTTACAAGCACATATGCAGGTAAATATGTTACAATAAAATGTACAGATGCCTAGGAATAAATATATGTGATTTTCCCCAAGATAATCAGATGTTTAAAGCTTTTACATAGTCAAAAAGGCTTGTAATTGTTTTGTTTCTAATACATTTTCTTGATTTTTTTCCTTTTTAACATCCCTCCAAAAATAGGTTTTGATTGAAGATAACTAAAGAAAATTTGAACTCATTTTACAAATTACATAGCCTCTCCTCATAGTGCCAATTTGTTGAAAACATAAACATATGCTTTGATTCTAGTTCAACATATGGATTTCTGCCATAAGAAATATTTAAAGCATTTTCATATGTGCAAGAACTGTGTGTTTGCTCAAGAACATGCCAAGGGTGATAATGCTAATATTCATGTTTATGTCATGTACCTCTGTTATGTTCATAAAATGACTAAGCAATATTAATAATTAATAACTGATGAATTCCTAATAGAGCTAAACTGAATGTATTTATAAAAACATTAAATACTTTAATAGGGGTTTTCTATAGTATTCTCTATGGGTACTTCTATATGTTCATTTCAATATATTAAAAGTTAATTATTAGCAACTATTAGCTAATTATTAGCAGCTTTCCTAAAATCAAAGAATTCACTCAAACACTTACTAAGTATATTATTTATGGTGTATATAAGATTGAACTAACTATAAAATCCTAAACAATAAATGATTTATATAAGACAAATAAAAATTTCTCATTTATTTCATGATCAAACCATGTGTACATGCATGCATGGGTGTGTGTATTTGTGTGTGTGTGTGTGTGTGTGTGTGTATTGTTGAGCTCATTCATTTATTAAAAAAAATATTTTTGGATGCTACTCTTTTTTGGTGGAAGGGTACTTGGGATTGAACTCAGGGGCACTCGACCACTAAGCCAATCCCCAGACCTTTTTTGTATTTTATTTAGAGATAGGATCTCACTAAGTTGCTTTGTACCTTGCCATTGCTAAGGCTGGCTTTGAACTTGCAATCCTCCTGTCTCAGCCTCCTGAGCCACTGGGATTACATGCATGCACCACTGCACCTGGATAAAGTGCTACTCCTTATACTGGGGATATAATGGTGAACTATCTGCTTACAAAAATAACATTTGAGTAATTGTTCTTGTCCTTCTGTAGTAAAATCCTTATCCCATGTTTCAAAATGAAATTCATAAAATCTAAAATTGCTATTGCTAACACTGAAATTCACAGAATAATGTTAAGTAAATGACACAACAGAGAAATTTTCAGGTACAAGCACAATTACCCTTTTAATATGTGACAAGTGAATGCTTTTCCAAAATTTTTAGATTAGAATAATCATTAAATAAGAATTTAGATAACATTTACATTCACAGATGGCTTCTGAGAGTTATTTGGAAAGTTACAAAAGAAAGAATAAATGCACAAATTTGTGTAACATTAATTTGTAATTATATAAAATATTTCTCCTATGGGGTAAAATGGACAATGCTGCACTTTATATTTTACAACATGGCACTTAGTACAATGAGTCTTGCAATCCCCTTCTTAAAATAATGAAATCTCTTGCAGTTAAATAAATTTGCATTTTCAATACAGCCATAAGACTGTTTTTCCAAGGATAAGGATAAAGAAAAACTCCAGGTGTGACTAATCATCAGGAAATGTCTGGAGGCCTAGGAGGAAAGGAAAAAGTGAAGTGATTGGTTATCTAAAGACTGTTTAAATGAAAGGATTTTGCAAAGGACCAAGGATGCTTTACAGCTGTGGCAGTCCTTTTCTGGTGCAGGATTTCTATGCAAATCTTAATCTAGCCTTAGCACATATTTGATTTTGATATTTGTCTTTGATTTGTTGATTTTTTTAAAGAAAATTAACCTAAACTCTTAAGTTGAAGACTTGGCTTAGCAAACTTGTGTTGGATGAGAGGCAAACTAGCTTGCAGATACATCTCTACAAACATATAGCTCGCTTGCAACTATTTGTATACAGAAATGCTTATTTAAGATATAGTTCTAAACAGAATACAAAATATTAGTCAAAATCTCTAGTTAACACAGATGTACTCATTCTATAAGTGTCAATCTGAAAAATACAATTATTACTTTTTAGTCAAATAATAAGTATTTGGTTGGAAACATTAGCCAACTAAATTCTCCTGAAGATAATTTTATTTTTATAACTAAAATTTCTCATTACTTGAGAAGATTGTTAATATTCTTATTCCTAGTACCACTCCCTGCCCTGAGATTTTAATTCTGTATAAATTCTGTATAAATCTCAGGGAAATTTTGTGTAGGTGGTCTTGGGGGTAGATCAACCATAATGATATGAAAAGTCCCAGATTGAGCGCTCCTGGGAAATAGAATGTCCCATGAAGGTCATCCATGGGAATAAAAGTCATAATTGAATTGAACTACAACTACATTAAGAATTTCACTACAGTAAAAAGCCACTTTGCCTTTTGTTATACTGCAGTTTCCTCATAGTGCAAATGATGTTTAACAAGAGGAGGAGACACCTGTTCTTAGGAGACCTTACATGTGCCAGTGAGTTTCCTGTAGCTGATGAGGATTGAAACAAATCCAGAATGAGGAGGAGCAGCCAAGGTTGAAGATTTGGGGTGACCACTGAAGAGCAATGTCAGAGTCCTGCAGTGATGTTCTTGGCAAAGGAAACCACTGTATGACCTGACTGTGAATTAATAACAGAGAAAAGCAACTAAATGTTTCCTGAATTTGGCAGGTATACCTTTGAAGAACATTTAGCCAATGTCACCTATATTATGGTTTTGATAACAAAACAAAACAAAAAAAATAGTGCAGGGGTAAGGGGATGAAGTTAAGTTTGCATATTTTGTTGTGGGGAATTCCCACTGGCTACCAGGTATCACCCTTCTCTTTTCTGAAGTCTATTAGGTCATCAAAAGCTTTAGAATTTACTAATGAACCCATATCAATTTGAATAGCTGTGGTTCCTGGAATCTTTATCACAATACTTTTATTATCCACGAACCAGAGAAATTCCACTCAATGACCATGTGTAAATTTTTCAGCATCATGGCTGGAGAACTGAGCTCCCTTCCAATGTTTATGTAATAGCACTATCCACCTTGAGTTTCAACACTTCTCCTAAGGTCCCAGCATTCCACGTTTCTCATTTGGAATAAACTTCTTGATGAAGGAGGTGAAAATAATTTGAATAGCTCATTTTCCCCTATCATCCTCAAACAAATATACTCCCATTATTTGTAATAGTTAGATACTATAGTCACCTTTAACTCTGGATTAATAGATTAAAAAAAATAATACACCTTTGCTCCTAGGAACTTACAGGGTTAGGTTCCAGTGAGCCTCCATTTTCATCAATTGATCAGTACAAAACCTTCTTTGTGTGGGTTTCTGTTTTAGAGATATCTACCTTACTGCATAGATACTGCTGGAAACACTGAACTCATATCTAGTAGCACTGTAACTCAGGCCTGAATGATAATCACATTCTGAGGTTCCAGGGTTAGGACTTGAATGTCTGAGGTTGGGGAGGTACAAAATTCAGCCCACAGCACCAACAAAGCCTTCCTGTCACACCATTGCTTTTTTCTGTGCTTCAGTTCATTGTAGGCTTGGACTTCCTAAAAGCATTCTTCAAGCTTTGCCTCTGGACTGTATCTCTCTATCCTTTTTTAAAAAGGAAAAAATTCATGTTTAATTATCAAATAATTGTGTATATTTGTGGGGTACGATATGATATTTTCATCATGGTTGTAATATTAAAAATGTTAAAAAATCTATTCTTTCTGCCCTCTTAAAATGCCCTCCCTAATCTAAGCTGATGCAGGGCACAGTGGCACACACCTGTAATCCTAGCCAGTCAAAGACTGAGGATCACAAGCTCAAGGTCAGCCTAGGAAACATAGTGAGACCCTGTCTCAAAATAAAAAATAAAAATGTCTGTGGATGTAGTTTAGTAGTAGAGCACCTCTGGAATCAATCTCTAGTACTGCCAAGAAAAAGTAAAAAATTTAAAAAACATCCAAGCAGATCAGGGCTCTCTCCTTTTCTTCTTTAGTATTAAAAGTTACAATATGTAATTGGGGTTGACTGTTCAGAGACTTCTTTCTCTCTTGAGCATTTTAAAATTCTTTTGGAGCTCCTGGCCAGGAGATCAGACCCATTACAAAATTTCTCTACATCCTAAGCACTTATCATATTCAGCAAAGTACCAAGAATTCCCTAAAACTCCAGACAAGCCTCACAGCCTGCTTTCCCAGGCTTTCCTCCCGCTCCACCCTTCTGCACACCTGCCTATGTCCAAACACATGAGTACAAAGGTGGTTTTCTTAGTTTCAACCCTCAGTTATCACCATTGTCTCCACCCTGAACTCCTTCCTCTCCATCTCTCCCCATTGAAGTCCTTCTGACCCCTCAAGGACTCATCTAAATGTCACTTCTTCCAGGAAGCTCCTTCTCCACTCACACCTTCATTCTTCTTCCCAACAGCTATGACCTCTCTCATCTCTGTGATGTTTCCCACAACTATCTTGAAATTTTGTGTATCATCTGGTCTGCCTTTAGGCCACCAGTGTCTTGGAACCAGTGACAATGTCTTGTTCATCAGTGCATGCCACTGAGCACAATCCCTGGTAGGTTATCAGCAAATGTTTTTTTTTTTTAATATTTGTTTTTTAGGAGCAAGTGGACACAACAGCCTTTATTTTATTTTTATGTGGTGCCGAGGATTGAACCCAGAGCCTTACACATGCTAGGCAAGCACTCTACCGCTGAGCCACAACCCCAGCCCTCAGCAAATGTTTTTAAAGCAGATATTCTCTGCCTTTAGTAAAATTTGAATCAGAATTAGGTGAATACAGTTGAGGTCCCTCATGATTGCTCCACCTTGATTTCCTGCCAATTTTCAGAGAGCTATTAGAAAATTATTATCCATGTCAGCCAGCTGGTTGGCTGAATTACTGTTGATTCTCACAGGACAGTATACTTCTGCCTCTTTCCTTAACCTTACCTCAAAGTTCTCCAATATGCTTCTACCTTCCCTTCAGCACTGTTCTCCTCTCTTTTGCACAACTCTTGGGGGACACTTTATATCTAACCCATAAGAGGCACTTTATCTTACCAGCTCCTACTGCTAACTCACTGGACACAAAACTAGAAACAGGAGAAAAGCAACACACCATTATCTACCATAGAGTATTTTCTAACAGATATAGAAAGTATAAGCAATAGAAAATGTAGTAAAACAAACAAACAAAAAAGCAAAGTATGAGAGTATGTATTATTATATATTATTATAAAGCATACATTACTTTTGTGGGTCTTTTTTTTTGTCCAGAGTGCTGGACCTCATAGACCAGGTAGAGGGAGCAGCAGCACAGGAGCAAAAGAAGTGATACAGGAAAGGGAGAGGGCTCAACAGCACAGTATGAAATGCCATAGCAGTTGGCTGAATTCCATCTAGTAGACAAATTTTGGGGAAAGGTGTAAAACGTTTGCCTCAAAATTATCCCACTTGAGGATCAAGGGAGCTGGTGGATTTATGCCCATCCTTTCTCTGTTGAGGGCTGCTCTTTGGGGGAGTTAATTTCTGCATGGGCAGGAGCAAAACAACCTTCCAGAAAAAGTCCTCTGGCACAGAGATGAGGATACTGGCAGTGAATGCATGCTGGAGCACAATGAAATGGCAAGGTTGAAGGGACACTGGCAGTATTGTGCTGGCAAATGTGTAACAGCTGCCTATCTGGGCAAAAGCCTTTAGTTTGTGGCTGTTTTAGTCAGCTTTGTGTCTCTCTGACCAAGACACCCGACAAAAACAATATAGAAGAGGAAAAGTTAATTTCGGATCGTGGTTTCAGAGGTTCAGTCCATGGTTAGTTCACTCCATAGCTCTGAGCCAGAGGTGGAAAAAAATCACAGCAGAGGGTGTTGCAGAGGAAAGCAGCTCAGGATTTGTAACAGAAAGCAGAGAAAGGGAGAGAGAGTGCTCTGCTCACCATGGGCAAAACATAAACCCCAAAGGCACACCCCCAGTGACCTACCTCCTCCAGCCATACCCTACCTGCCTATTGCACCCACTTAATGCACATCAGTGAGGATGTAATCATTTCACCTCCAAACATTCTTGCACTATCTCACACATCAGCTCTTGGGGGACACTTTATATCTAAACCATAAGAGGCACTTTACCTTAACAGCTCCTATTGCTAACTCACTGGACACTGAACTAGAAACAGGAGAAAAGCAACACACTAGAGTATCTTCTCCTTACAGATACAGAAAGCATAAGCAATAGAAAATGTAGTAAAACAAAAAAAAGGAAACGATGAGAGTCTGGAGCATATATTACTTTTGTGGGTATTTTTTTTTTCTTTCAGAATGCTGGGAACCCAGGACCTCATTCATGCTAGGTAATGGCTCTACCATTGACCTATACCCCAGCCCTCCTTTGTTCTTAATATGATTTATTTAAATATTAGTTTGCATAATTTAAACCTTAATAATGATTGTTGAACAATTATCTTGCAAAACTTCCTGAAAAATTAATAAATGCCCTTTATGAGCTGACTGAATATGAGGGGGCACTGAAGCATCTATAACCATATCTCTTCTTTTTAAACAAAACACACTTTCTATCTTATATTCCATCTTACCTATGGGGCAGCAAGCAGAATTGCCCACAAGCCTGGGTTGTCTGGAAGGTTACAGAGCCTCCTCTTTGCAGCAGGAGAGGTATACCCAAGTTCAACTTCCCATACACTGAGGGGCTTCCTCTCCTAGCAGCAACAGTCAGTGGACCTCAAGGTTTCCAGAAAGTTGGGCAGGTTGGCTTTCCAGACAACTGTTTTCTTTTCTTTTCTTTCCTCCTTCCTTCTTTCCTTGTGTTTTACTCAGGATCAAACCCAGGGCCTCCCACATCCTGGCTAGGCACTCTACCACTGAGCTACACCCCCAGTCAAACAACTCTGGTTTCTGACTACCTAACCCCAAGCAGATTGCTCCCCTGCTGACTAGACTGTTTCCCCCATCCTTTGCTCTGTAGAAGGGAGAACCACAGGGACAGGAAGCTCCCTCCACAGGAACACAGATGCACACTAACAGTTCTGCTGCACTCTGGTTCCTGCCCACCTCTCCATGGGATGATGAGGAACAGCAAAACCTCCTATTTTTGTTGCCTCTTGTTCTTTAAGTGTTCCCAATAAATGCCTATTTGTTAACACATACATGAAACTGTGGAATTTGTCTCAAATATTCTCAGGACAGTTGACAATCACAAGGGGATCCACCTTGCATGACACTTCCAAATCTCAATAATAACTAGGAGCTAAATTATTGACATATTAAAATTTCATATTCATCATGTGTATCTTTTCCTTTATAGTTCTTTCTACTTCACACCTGGTGTTCTCTATTAAATCTTTTTTTTTCCAGATTATCTGGCATTTATCCCCCACTCCCTCATATTCAATGAGAACTGCATGCCTGCCAAATTATTTCTTGTCTTCGTGAGATATATTTTATCCTTTGCCAAGAGCCCATTATTCTTGAAGCTTAAGCCATAGCCAGAAACCTAAATCCTGTTTTTCAATACTTATCTATGTATCCAGATGATTATATCCTATATCCCTCCCCTTCCTCTTCCAAATTCAGCTTCCAAAAAATAGTCCAGCTCCCCAGCCTCAAAAACCACAGCTTCCAAACGTTACGCAGAGGGTCCATGTAACGAACGTGTTCATCAAACACCCTGAGCTAGTAGAATACATTGTGCCCACACCTTGACAGTTATCAGCATCTCCTCCTGTTGCTAGGCAACCATGCTGATTGGCAGCACAAGCTCCTCTTATTCCACTTGGAGGAGGCAGTACCTATTCTCTCGCTTCAGCATCAGAAAAACTGACAGAGGAAGAGGACCCTTCACTGACGTGGGATTCCCATTAATCTAGAGGCATAAAGTGGTTACAGGATGGCAGGGAGAAGAATGTTCACCTCACCTGCTCTTGGACAGAATAACAATTTCTCAATAAGCAATTCTACTGGGAGAAATCCAACACAGAACAGCATTTAACACGTTTACTTACCTAACCTTTTAACATATAACAACTTTTAGCTGAAGTTCAGAGGAGTATATATATTTCTAATCACAATAGCTTTATTTAAAAAAAATCCATCAACGTGACACATTTATTTCTTTAGCAAAGGACCTGGCACAAAAAAGTACTCAATAGATGTCTGGTGAATAATTGAATGCATCTGTTATGGTTTGGACATGAGGTATGCCCCCAAAACTCCTGTGTTGATGTAGGAACTCAAATGATTATATTATAAAAGCTGTGTTTAACCCATATATTAATCTAGTTGATGGATTAATAATTTTGATGGATTACTAGTTGGTAGCTATAGGCAGGTGGGGCATGGATGGAGGTAGGTCACTGGGGGAAAGCCTTCAAGGATTATATATCTTGTCCCCATGACCCCTTCCCCCCACTTCATGGAAACCATGAAGTAAACAGCTTTCTTCCGCCATGCTCTTCTACAATCATGCTCTGTCTTAATTTGGGCCCAGAGCAATGGAGTCAACCATCTGAAACTGTGAACCCCAAACAAATTTTCACTCCAAGTTGTTTACACCAGGTATTTTGGTCACTGTGAAAAAAAAAAAAAACTGACAGAAGTGGGATTGCTGCTATAACTAACTTGACCATGTAGTTTAAAAGTTTTTAGAAGTGATTTGTGGAAAGAGTTTGGGAAAGTTTGGAGGAGGATGAAGAAGGCTTAGAATGTTGTAAGCAGAGCTTAATGGGTGATTCTGGTGGTGACCAAAATGCCAATAGGAATGTGGATGGTGAAGACTGTACTCATGAAGTTTCAGAGGGAAACAGGATTCAGTCAGGAATGGGACTAGACGCCATCCATGTTACATACTAGTATATACTCTGTCTACATTTCTGTCCATGTCCTGAGACTTTCTGTGAGGCTGAATTTAAAGGGATAGATTAATTAATCTATCTATCTAATTAATATGGTGGAGGAAATTTAAAGGCCACACAGAATTCAGGTGGTGGTATGGGTGTTGCTGGCAGCTTTTTGCCAGGTTTACTGTGAGAACTGGGAGGAAAATACAGAGGAAGAATATTTAAAACTTGCAATTTCCAGAAAAGTACCTGTAAAATTTGGGCCAAGGAGGGTATAGCTGTTGAAGAGATTCTGCCACCAAAGAGAAGCTAAGTACTTTACACAGAAACAACAGGAAAGATGTCTCATGAGCATCTCAGAAATCAGTGAGGCCACACCCCGTCACAAGCTCAAGGACATAAAAGGGAAACCTACTGTGAGAAGAGACTATAGAGACCACTGCAGCCTTGATCCAAAGGGTCTGGCTACTGCTATATTTGGCAACAGACCTTGGAGTCATCCACATGGTGCTGGTTCAGCAGAAATAGATGTTAGAGTTAGGGGTTCTTGGAGGCTTCCACTAAGATTCCAAAGGAAAGCCTACAAAACCAGCCAAAGGGTAAGAGGGTCAGAATTGCCACAGGCAGGCCCTGAGGGATGAGACATGAAGCTGCTAAAGGAAGACAACGTTACAGTGGATACCCCCATCCCTACTCTAAATTAAGAGATGCCAGTAACATGAAACATAAGCCAGGGAAAGCTGCTTGTTGCAGACCGAGCCAGCCTAAGAGAGAGGCTATGAATGCTCCAACTAGATTTGATCTTTGGAGATCAAATCTCACTGTGATCTCAGACTCTCACAGTCAAGAGTTTGCCTTGAGTCTCAGATAAGACCTTGAACTTGTACTTTTGAAAAATGCTGAAACGGTTTGGACTGTCGGGACTCTTAGAGATGGCTAAATGAATTTTGTGTTGTGATATGGACATAAGCTTTGGGGGTTCAGGGGCAGAATGTTATGGTTTGAATATGAGGTACACCTCAAAACCTCCTTGTTAATGCAGGAAGTAAAATGATTAGATTATGAGAACTGTAACCAAATCTATGAAGTAATCCATTTGCTGGATGAATAATGTAAACTGATTACCAGGTTCTATCTGTAGGCAGGTGGAACATGGCTGGAGGATGTAGGTCACTGGGAGCACACCCCTGGGGATTATACATCTTGTTCCTAGCTCCTTTCTCTCTCTCTGGTTCCTGGTTGCCATAAAGTAAACAGCTTTCCCATGCCAAGTGTATCTGCCATGATGTTCTGCCTTACCTTGGGCCCAGAGCTACTAACTGAACCTCCGAAACCATGAACCCAAAAAGATTTCTCCTCCAAGTTGTTCTTGACAGCTATTTTGTTCACAGTGATGAAAAGCTGACTAGCATAGCATCCAACTACTTAGGTTAAAGTATCTTCCTGTTTCCTGAATTCCCCAGTTTTCAGTTGATCTATAATCTTATCAATAGTCCATGTCCTCACCTTTTGCATCCAAACTACTGCCTCTCTTCTCTCATCTCCCGTTAACTCTTCGAATCAATTTTGATCTAGCTTCCACCTCAATACTGCACAATAAAAACTCTCACCAAAGTTACTAGTGACCTCCATGTTTTCAAATCCAATGACATGTCCTCACCTTACTTGACCAATCTGTATCATGCTACTCTCTCTTCCTTTAGCCTTTAGGAGTCTCATTTTTTTTTCCTTCTATATAAAGCAAATTCCCTCTTTTCTGTTTTGGCCCAATCTCTCCCCAATCTCTAAAGGTTAGTACTCTTTAAGGCTCTATCCTAGTACACAGTACTTCTTATTCTGTTCTTACTCTGTTCCTAACCCTAGGCAATCTCAGTATGTATGTCTACATGTAAATGGATCATAAATCTCTATCTACTAAAGCTCTAGATTAGCTTCCCTTAATCCTAGACATCTACTTGACAACACCATTTTAATATTGCAAAGACATTCAAACTAGCCAGGTGCCAGGCACAAACCCGTAATCCCAGCTACTCAAGGGCTGGGGATATAGCTCTGAGGTAGAGCTCTTACTTAGCATGGATAAGACACTGGGTTCAATCCCTAGTATTTCTCTCTCTCTCTCTCTCTCTCTCTCTCTCTCTCTCTCTCTCTCTCTCACACACACACACACACACACACACACACACACACACACTGCCTCTACCTGCTGCCACATCCATTGTCAACTACCAAATATATCTTAAATATTATGCATTTTGTCTACACATCAAACCTGTCCATCTCCTACTATCTCCCTGTTTTAAGTTTCTATCATCTAATAAAAATTGTTTCACTGGCTTCATAATTAGTCTTTCAACATTCACTCTAGTCTGCCTCTCCACACAGCAAACAGAGTGTCTTTCCATGAGCCTCTCCTTCCCCAGTCACACATCCAGGTTAAAACCTCTTACTAGCTCCTCTTTATTCTTTGAATGTAGGATAAAATCCTAAGCAATGGCCTACAAACCCTAGTTTATTGCTCAGCCTCATTGTGAACAATATGTATTACCTCACTTGATGTTTTTGCCACTGTCACCTTCTCTTCCTCACATCACAGAACTTAGGTACCTGCTGTTTCCTTTACTGGAAACATTCTTACACTCACTCTCTCTCTCTCTCTCTCTCTCTCTCTCTCTCTCTCTCTCTCTCTCTCTCTCCCATGGCCTCATCTCTGTATGGTAAAATGCTATTTCTTCTGCAACCTTAGCACATAAGTCTTCCTCAACTTCTCATAAGTTCATTCAGTTTACAACTACATTCTATATTTCTAAAATTCAAAGGATATATGTTAATCAATCAATATCTTCAAATGTCAGCATAAGATACTTCTAGATAATCTGATATTGCATTGTTTCCATTTTTTTATAATTTAACTTCCATATTCTATCCCAGGCTTCTTTTAAAATTTCATTCTTCACTCCTATGATTTCAAACATTTTTTCTTCTTCATTTTATCCATAGTATCAAATGTGCCTTGGTAAAGTGATGACATGTATATAATATATTAAATAATTACAGTAAAATGTCTGATGGAAATGGGCACTCAATGGATATTTAATTAATCAGTTAAATGGAAGTGAGAAAATGTGGTCTCTGATCCCCATTCATACTAACTTTACCAGGAAGATCAATTTATTTTTTTAAATAAGATGATTAGAGAGATTGCAAACCAGAGACTAGCAGGTCAAATGTGGCCTGTGGACATGGTTCATTAGCAAACTATTCAAGGAAACTTTTGAACTCATGCCTGTAGGTAGGACTTATAAGCTCTAGTGTGTGTAGCCACCACCAATGCCTATTGTCTTTCTCTTGGCAACTTCACACTAGTAGTGCTGGCCCTTGAAGACATTTGTTTTGAGGATCTGAAAAATCCTTATAACTCTAATTTTTAAATTTTTATGCCCTTATGCTATAGAAAATGGTTATTTATGAAAAAAATAACAGGAAAAAATAGACTTAGGTGACATAAAAATTGTAAAGCAAAGAATAACAACAGGTGAAGCTCGAAGTTAGCATCCAAGTATTCAGAGGCACAGAGAATATTCTGGTAAACTTATATGCAAAAGAAGAAAAAATAACTTCATGCTTATAACATCTGGAGATCAGAATTCTAACATGGAGTTTAAAACAAAAAAACGTTGAAATGGTCTCATTGTAATAGGCTCACAACTGTAGGTAATTTGTTTATACTACAAAAGGCACAGCACAATGTGCCAGTCCTGGCAGCCCCTTTTCAATAACCAGGCTCAGGATTGAACCAGGGGCAAAGAGAGATACACTTGGTAAAGAAATAGAGACCTCCAACCCCATCCCCACTGACCTTCACTTCTATAAATGAATTCTGTCTTATTTTGTGAAAATTCTACCATCTTCAAGCAAAAGCTACTTTAGAAAAACCTCAATTCCTGAAATTACTAAAACTTCCTACTTAGAGATACTTTTATGTATCTCCCAGATGTATTTTTTAAAGTTGAATGTGCATCATCTCAATAGATGCAGAAAAGACCTTTGATAAATTAGAGCACCCATTCATCTTAAAAATGCTGGAGAAACTAAGGATAGAAGGAACTTATCTCAACTTTATAAAGGTTACATATGACAAATCCACCAAGCCTGGCCTTTCATTCATTCTGCCCAGACAACTTCACATTGAAGAGAATAAAATTAAAAGCATTTCCTCTAAACTCAGGAACAAGGCAAGGATGTCCCCTTCATAAGTGTTCTGCTTGTTCATCTGAGAGGAGGTTACACAGGTGTGATCACATTGTGAAAACTCAATGAGCTGTATATTCATGCTATTTGTTATTTTTTTCTATCTCCTCTACATCATCAAAATATTTGTTGAAGATTCATTTATAATGGTTTAAACAGATACCCAGCAAAAAAAAAAAAAATATGGAAGGAAGTATAAGGGAAAAACAATCTTAATCTCCCCAGTGTTTATATGGGAAGTTGGAGGAAGGCTGTTTAGAAAGTTAGAATTCAAGACCCTGTTTAACTATTTATTGGCTGTGTTGCCTGGGCCTGTGTGACCTCTCAGAGTCTCTTTCCTTATCTGTATAATGAGGCTACCATGATTTAGTAATTAAATGAAGTAATTTATATAAATTCTTAGAATATTTTCTGATACATGTTATACATTTTTTATTAAACTTTAAAACTATCATTGAACAGAACTCAGATTTTTAATGAAAATGACATCATTGAGAGCAATTATTTAAAATGAAAATGCAGGGAGAATATTATACTACTGTGTCAACTCCTTTACCCACAATTGTCACTGACTATCAGCAGCTTCTATCATTTCCACACTCCTCTCCTAATGTGGACCTCCAACCTCTCATTCATTCATTCTTTTTTTTTTTTTTTTTGAGGGAGGGGGTACCAGAGATTGAACTCAGGGGCACTCAACCACTGAGCCACATCCCCAGCCTCAGTTTGTATTTTATTTAGAGATAGGGTCTCACTGAGTTGCTTAGTGCATCACTTTTTACAAAGCTTGGCTTTGAACTCACAATCCTCCTGCCTCAGTCTCCTGAGCCGCGGGGATTTCAGGCATGCACCATCAAGCCTGGCCTTTCATTCATTCTTTCCAGCACTCTAGAGGTCCAGAGCTGGTCTGGGAACATTCAGAGCCATAAACTTCTCTTCTGAACCTGATAAAATGAGCAAATCTTAAACCTTTTGGTAACCAAATACTAATTGCAGCATTTGTCTCCAGATTCAATGAAACCACTTAATCTGGTGGTGGATGGCTGGATCATTCATTATGTAACGGATCAACAATGAAATATCTGAAACAAAATTTCTATATTGCCTCCTTGTTCACCTTCCCTTTCCTCCTGCCCCATGCCATCAGGCCCAAACTAGACTGACAAAACTTCTTTAAGACATACTATCCTCTCAGAAGGGATGACTATAATCTTAGGAGAGTTTTCATGCAGTGAAGAGAAAGACGTACATGCTGAAATTTCTACTCATTCACTCTGATCATAAATCCCTTCTGTGTTTCCTGCAAATGACCTAAAACATTTTAAATAAACTAGAATTCATTAAGGCAAAGAAATGTTGTCAAGATTGTCCATAGGCAAGGAAAAATTCAAGCTGTTCCTTTCCTTTAAAAGGAAACTTGGCTTTTCTGTCCCTTTAGTCAAATTCAAAAGTCAAGTATGGAGGTAGAGACAATTGATTCCTTCTTCTTACTTAGTATATCTATTTAATTTTATTAATTGATTATTTTTGGCCTCTGTTTTCAACCCTACCTAGCCAGAAAAAAAATTTTTTTCTTTATTAAAGCTTAATTACATTTTTCTAATTATAAATGTGATATCTACTGATTTTAAAATTTTGGAAAAAAATTAATTAAAAAAAGACAAAATCAACTGAAATACCATTATCCAGAAATCACAACTGTTAACAATTGGCTCACAGTGCATATGCTAAATTATAACATTTAACCAATATTTAACTAAATATTTACAAGTAGTAGACACTTGTCTGGTAATCAAATAACAAGTCACTTTTAAAACTAAAAGGTTACAAATGAAGGTGAGTCTACTAGTAATGCTTCTAAGTTTTTCCAGAGGTTCACAGAATACTATGCTTCTGAGACAAAGAGAACTCACCAGGAAGAAGCATCACTCTAAGTAAAGCCAATGTAATCATAATTTCAAAATATCATTACTATATGATTTATTATATAATAAATTGTCTATTGGCATTACTGAGTATTAATACATATGATTATTTGGTATTTGGCTTAAAAGCAGAGTTAAAACAAGATACAATCTGATTTACTATTTTTAATTTACACAAACATTCTAAGTATACATCTACTCTAAAAAGCAACTAGGTTTTTACCTTTAACACTTTAAAGGACATATTTTATTGACCTATCCTTCATTTCACATACTTATCATATTTTGAAAACATTTAAGATTTAATCTCAGCAAGTTACACAGTAAACCATAATTAACTGTAGTCACCATGCTGTACAACAGATCTCCAGAACTTAGTGTTCCTCACTAAAACTTATTCTTCTCCTCCTAAGCCCCCTCTAAGCTCCCACCATTCTTCTGTCTGTTTCTGTGGGTTTGACTATTTTAGATTTGGACTTTTTAGTGAGATCATGAAGTATTTGTCTCTTCCTGGGATACATTTCCTAACTCGGTGGTTCTCAAAATTGGACCAGATTATCTGTAGGAGTCACCTAGGGGACTTAGCAATGCTGCAGATTTTCAACTTTGACCAAAGATTCAAGAAAACAAAATTTCTAGACAGGAATCACTAGGGAGAAAGATCTAGAGAATCTGCATGTTTAATCAATATTCAGAATAATTCTTACCTGTTTAAGTTGGAAATCACTGCTGTGACTCTTAGTTGATAGAAATGTCAACTGGGACTGTTTCAAGAACCAAAACTCAAAGAAATATATTTACATTTTTTGGTGTCACTGTGAAGACTGGGTCAGTAATAAAACATTGATGACAATGATTTTCTTCTAAATTAAACACAATATATAATACATGACGGTTAAGAAGAATCACATCATTGTAACCCTGCTCTACCATTTTTGAAAGAGGCAGTCTTCTCTCTTACTAGAAATAAGGCGAGTCCAACACTGTCATAACAGATGTTAGAGAAGTTGGAGAGAAGATGGGGAACTGAGCCACAATTTGGATTAAAATTATGACAGCAGCCCTCAGCAAGAAACACACCCCCATCTTGCCCTCTGGTCTGTTAGAATAACCACCTAAAGTTCTGTGCAGGCAATTTAATGAAGGGAAAGCCAGAAGCCAGATGTTAAGGCTACAATAAAGTTAGAGTACAAATTTGAAAATATACTCCTGAGATAACTCTATTTGTCAGAGAGTTAAGTAAGTACTATGTAAGTTCACACAATTGAGGCAGTCTAAAAAGCTCCTTTCAGAAGTAATAAATTAGAAATTACTAGTTTCCCCTGAACCAACAATCCACTTAAAATTCAGAATCTTGTCTAGATGGCAAAATAATGCTGAACCTGGTCAAATTATAACCTGGTTTTAGGCTTCAGCACCACATACTGTTCTTTCATTAAAGACCAGACTTCCACAGACTTGCAGTGGGTCTCATGACCAAACAGGCATCAAAGTCATAGGAGGGACCAACTGCCTTCAGAAACTTATTGGAGGAGACTGGAAATAAAACTGTAGTAAAGTAGACGATTAGCCCTGTAGTAGTACTGGTAGTTTTAACAAAGTAAAATTAATTAATAATCTATACTATTAACTCTGATTTTACTGTAAAGAGTTGCAAGAGTATGGTAGACAAGTGGGTGGACAGTAGCTGCAATTCAAATATAAGATATATAACTTCCTTGAATTCAAAGAAGGAAGAATACTTTGACATTGTGTTCTCTCAGGGAGAAATACTGCAGTTGCTCATTTGCCAAGAGGTGGCAGAACAAGACTTGAAGGCCCAGAAACAGCCACATCCAGTTCAAGTTAAGGGTGATGCAAATTGTATATGATGCACTACATTGGATTATATCATGACCACCAAGGAACTCCTCCACTTCTCACTTTTGGTGACACCAATCAAGGTTGAGAAGGAAAATGAGGGGACATAAGTGCTTATCTTGTATGGAGGGCTTGAGTGGCCAGATGTGCTACTTCTATGCTTCTGTCTCCTGAAGATGAATCCCCGATAGATAAAACTCTGGCAGATAAGCAGGTTCCTGGACAACAGGATGTGTTGGCTTCCAATGTGGCAAGGTGGGCCATAAAGTTGAATTTTAACAACATGTACAGGGTGTTCTGTAGACTCTGATGTTATCAAATACACCACCAAAGACTCTAACTCCAGAAAAGTTTTGGGTGCTGGAAATGGCCCTGTGCCTGTTTTAGTTTGAGATAACAATGCTGACCACCTTCTGTATGGCTCCTATAGTCCATCCTTTCAGTAAACCCATGGAGGGAGAGTCTGCAATGATCACTCCCTCAAAAGTCAGAAGTAGTATCTCTCAGGCAATTTTAGAATTATATGGGCCTCCCTATAACTCCACCTGATAGTACCTCCAATTCACCTCAAACATAGAATTACAAGAATTATCACAACAGTTAATTAAGCACACTCACAGAAAGAGAAGACAAGCCACAGATAGCATGAGTCCTTGAACTCTACTGTCTAATATTAGGACCTTCCAAGGGGTGGAGGAGCTCTCAAGAGACTGACCAGAGGAAGTAACAACAGTAAAAATAAATTAAGTGATGTATGAAACTCCTTTCCTTATCCTCAACCCTAGCAGAGAAATTCTGTAATTTTATTTTTTTTTTGCCTATGATCACTATTGATCATGAAAATTCATAATCCATTTTTACAAACTGGGATCACCCTACTGATTCTTTACGGCTCTCAGACACTTTCCAATAGCTAACCCTAATCTAGAGAGAACAATAGTTCTCATCGGTAACATTATTTTAGACTTAAAACCAGATTCAATTTACCTGCTTCCAAAGACTGATGGGCCTCAAAGGCCTTTGTGTGAGGTCTTTTCTGCCCAGAATGCACTTCCTCTTCCTGCCAATTGTCACTCTCTCTGCAAGCTGCCTCTTTACCTAAACACCATTCAATATTCCCACAAAATCTCATACTCCTCCTGCTTAGCACTTACCACGTTGTAACTAAATAATCATTTGAGTAATTAAATTATCTGTTCAATCTTTCAACAGACCTTCATAATCCTTCATGAAGCAGTGACTCCATCTGCCATGTTAACTGTTACTGTTTCCCCAAGACCACGGCACATAATGGATGTAAAATAACATCTGTTAAATGAAAAACAAACCATCTAATAATTAAAATCAAGCAAAGTTATCACTAACTTTATCACTAAGTTATCACTAAAGTACTTTTGCTTCATAAAGACTATGCAAACTTGGTGAGGATGTGGGGGAAAAGACACATTCATACATTGCTGGTAGGACTACAAATTGGTGTAACCAATCTGAAAAATAGTATGAAGGTTCCTTGGAAAACTTGGAATGGAACCACCATTTGACCTAGCTATCCCACTCTTCAGTTTATATCCAAAGACTTAAAAACTGCATACTACAGTGATGCAGCCACATCAGTATTTAAAGCAGCACAATTCACAATAGCTAAATTATGGAGTCAACCTAGATGCCCTTCAATAGATGAATGGATAAAGAAACTATGGCATATATACACAATGGAATATTACTAAGCATTAAAAAAGAATAAAATCATGGCATTTGCAGGTAAATGGATGGAGTTGGAGAATATGGTGCTAAGTGAAGCCAATCCAAAAACCCAAAGCCTGAATGTTTTCCCTGATAAGTAGATGCTGATTCATAATGGGGGTGTGGGGGAGCATTGGAGGAATGAAGGAACTTTGGATAGGGCAAAGGGGAGGGAGGGGAAAGGAGAGGGCATAGAGGTAGGGAAGATGGTGGAATGAGATGGACATCATTATCCTAGGTACCTGTTTGAAGACACGAATGTTGTGACTCTACTTTGTGTACAACCAGAGAAATGAAAAATTGTGCTCCATATGTGTACTGTGAATTAAAAAGTATTCTGCTGTCATGAATAACAAATTAGAACAAACAAATAAATAAATTAAATTTTATTGAAAAGGCTATGCAAACTTAACCTCAACTATCATTTTTAAGATAATTTTGATTCAATATGCTTAACAGGCATGGTAACCATTAATTTTTCTTTTGTTCTAGCATGTGAAAGATTGATCCAAAATCAGTTAGAAATTCAAAATAATATTTACCTAAAGAAAAATGAATAATTTTATAAAGTGAGCCTGCAATTAAAAGTGGTAACTAAGTAGTACTACAGTGACCAGGGCTTTCAGTTAAATAATATCCAATTGAGGCAAGAGATGAGTATTAAACATTCATGAGCTGCTCAGAATATTATGAATTAATCAGCACTTCCTCATTTAAATGTTTAATATTTAATGGTAGTGCTTCTCCAGTCTCTTGAAAGTATTACACTTTACTGTCTCTGACGATTGAATAACAATAGAGTTGATATATAATACCTTAGAATTCTGTTTATGGAATCTATAATCATCTCTACATTAGAGGAAAACACTACTGTAATGCATTAAGCTTTTGATGTAATTCTCAGCACATTTATCTCAGATGCAAAGAGATAATAACAACAAAAACACTCATGATAAGCAAAAATAAGTGCCTTTGCGGCGTGATTGCCTTTCATCCATGATGAATTATCTGTAAAAGCTTACTAAAGCTCTGGATTTCATGAACTGCCCTAGACTAATGTAAGTGACATGCTATAGGCATTTGAGGTAATACAAAGTATTAGTGTTTGCATGTTAGTCTAGTAAATCTTCTAAACACGAACTGTGGAAACAGAATAATATCCCTCCAAAGGATTCATCCATTCTAAGTCCTCTCAGGCACCTTAAAACTAATGTTGCATTTAAAAATTCAATAATAGCTGTAATACTTTATTGTTACATATATTGTCATTGAGAAATCTCAAGGAGATTAACTGTGACTCATTACGTCTTACAACATATTCAGTTTCTTTAACCCTAACAGGGAAGCACCTCTGTCCATCAGATACAGAACAATGGAGACTACTGGTTGAATTGGGCCACCCCAACCGCCCCCCAAAAAAATTCCTTTGTCAAAATCCTAATCCCAATACCTCTGAATGTGACTTATACTTCAAAAGAGGTAACAAGTTCAAGCTAGGTCACCAATAAAGATATGTCCTTGTAAAATAAAAAGGGGAAATTTGGATACAGAGATAGTTATAAATAGAAGGAGTATAGCATGAAGAAAAACATGGAAAAGATAGTTATCTACAAGCCAAAAAGAAAAGCCCAAAGAAAGGTCATTCTTTCAAAGCCCACAGAAGCAATCAACCTTGCCCTGTGGATTTCAGACTTCTAGCCTCCAGAGCTGTAAGACAAAAATATTTATTTCTGTTATTTAAACCATCCAATCTGTAGTCATCTGTTACAGCAATCTTAGCAGATGAATACAGAGATATAGTAAAATAGTGTGCATTCCAGTACAAATATTCCATTCATAAAATATAAACATTATGTTTGCCAGTGTAGCTGCAATTTGACCCTACTGTATATATTAACATGTAAAATTACATCTATCTATAGTGTTAAATGTTACGTCTTTGAATGTCAATCATGCTTAGAAGAATTATAGTTTCTATGGTTTTTGTTCTTCTGAAATTTCTAACTTTTTCACATCTATGTATATTTTTAGTCTGATATGGCCCTTTTCCAAAATAAAGTCATTTCTGTCTGTGTATATAGTAAAGCTAACCACATATAAGAATAAAGTATAAAATATGGCTATTTTCATCAGATGAATAACACTATGCTTCCTATAGCAAGACAAATTCAGATAAAACAAAAAGACATGAACAAGAATAATATCTAGCACTGCTAATTCCTATAATAATTACAATCACTAAGTAATAAAGGTACTCAATAAGACATGAAAAACATGTTTAAATACTTAACACTTGCATGTATTTTGTTTAGATGTCTTGTGCTGAAACCTACATTTTCATGTCTGAAATCACATTCTAAGTGCTCAAAGGAGTCGTCTATGCAAAGGAATATTTAGTAAATACATATACATATATATCTTTAAATAATAAGTATATATGTATGTGTATGTATGTGTATCTTTTTAAAACTTCATCTTATCTCTATTGACTTTGTAAAATAATTCAGTCATTTAATATCAGGTTGACATAAATTGAAATATATATTCTTTTTGTAAGCACTAGTTTTTATTAAGTGAATATCTGATTTAAACATTTCTTGGTTAAATACGAGTGTGTTCCACTATACACTATTTATAATAGCTATTATGTATTCATTCTTCTTAAAAATATTTATTTATTTAGTTAGTTAGTTTTAGGTGGACACAATATCTTTATTTTATTTTTATGTGGTGCTGAGGATCAAACCCAGTGCTCCATGCATGCTAGGTGAGCACTCTATCACTGAGCCACAACCCCAGCCCTGTATTCATTCTTAATAAGTTTTAATTCTCAAAATGCCTATGTATGAAAAATCTATAATGGAGCATATTATTTATAATAAAAAATCTCCACTGAGAAGTCATTTCCATAAGACTGCATCAAGTTCAAAGGCCAAATCTGGACCTGCCCTCTCTCAAATTTGTATATTAAAATTCTAATTCCAAATACGATGGGTACTTGGACGTAGGGCTTTGGGGAGGTATTTAAGCCATGAGTGTGGAGCCCTTCTGAATGGGATTAGTGTCCTTGTAAAAATGTGACACTGAGAGTTTCCTTTTTCTCTTTCTACTCTCTTCACCAGACTCAGGATCTACTGGCATCTTCAAACTTCCCAGTCTGTAGAACTGTAAGAAATAAATCACTTGCCAGGCAGGGTAGCACTCACCTGTAATCCCATCAGCTCAGGAGGCTGAGGCAGGAGGATTGTGAGTCCAAAGCCAGCCTCAACAATATTGAGGCGCTAAGCAACTCAGTGAGATTCTGTCTCTAAATAAAATACAAAATAGGGCTAAGGATGTGGCTCAGTGTTCCAGTGCCCTTGAGTTCAATCCCAGTACTAAAAAATAAAAATAAAAAATAAATCGCTATTTAGAAACCCAGTATATGAGAATGTGTGATAGAAGCCTCAGCTGACTAGACAGCTATTCTCAGGAGGAGGAGGAGGAACAATAACCTAGGTTTTAACATTTTCTTTCATTATTAGTGGAGAAATCAATGAGTTTAGTATTTTACAAATATAAATTTAATAAAAGACATTTTCTTTCCTACAGTACATCTCTAATAAATTCTCCACTCAATATTTAGCTATGAGATGGATGGCTAATGCCCAGAAATTCAGTGGACTGTACTTACACTTCCATGCCAAAAATGTCAAGCAAGCAATTTATATCAAGCTATTAGCTCATATGTCTTAATGAAAACCATGTTGTCTTAATCCATCTAGGCAGCTATTTTTAAAATGCCATAAACAAGGTAGCTTATAAATAAAGAAATTATTTCTCACAATTCTGAAGACTGGGAAGTATAAGGTCAAGGCACTGTAGACTTGTTTCCAGTTCAGAGGTAGTATCTTCTCCCTGTGTCCTCCCATGGTGGAAGGCCAGCTAGCTCCCCAGGGTTTCTTTCGTAAGGGCCTAATCCCATGGACTGGGGGAGGGGAAGTCGAATATAAAACAATAAATCTATATCGGGGGAGAAAAAGGCTATATAAAACAATAAATGTATATTTGTGTTTTAAAGTGGCTCTTGAGAATTTGTCCATATTCATACAAACACTTAAACTATTAAAATAAATACCAAATACTACAGGCATTAAATTACTAATTGATTTTAGCATCCACTTTCTCTAGTCATCTAAAGGTATTTCCTAGTGCTTCCTACCAGCAGAAGAAAATTCTGAATCTTTTAAATTTTTTTCATTTAAATGGTTTTTATTAACAATTTTTGGCTCTTAGAAGGCGGTTGTCATGTGAACATTTCCTCTCCAACATTGTATAATACTGTGGTAATCTATTCCCCTTTCTATATTAAAGAGATTACTGAAATGTTACTTAAAAATTTTGTGTAAATAACACTGAAATATTATTCAGCAAAAAAGAATTCCCCATGCTCTATCACTATAACTGTATCTGGGTTCTGTTGTTGTTTTGTTCTAACCAATGGATTCCCCAGTCCTCTCTCAAGTTGACCAGCCATTAAATCTATTAGTGCTCAAATCTACTTATACCAACTGATGTATCAGCTTAACAACTGTTAAGACTGAATTACTTTAACCATAAACACATAAATATACACATATCAAAATGTTGTTTTTTAATTATGTCTAAGCAAAATCTAAAATAGTTTTTAGACAGGAAATAAATTGTAATTTAGAAGGAAAATAAAGTACATTTGGCTAAGTGGAAGCTATGGTCACCTCAGTTTTTTTTCCTACAAAAGCCTGCTTTATCAAGACCTTCCTTTCACTCAAGTGTTCTATCACTCTGCACACTTGAGTTAGCCTGAACTTTTCTTATCAAAACTTCCAACACCCCTTGCCATAAAAACATGTGTATGTGTGATTAAACTCTCACAAGTCTGTATTTCTAGCCCTTCTTTGACTTTTGCGTCCTTAAATTTAAGTCTAATGGACTTATATCCACATATATAGACACCAGTTCTTATTTGGGTAGTTAAATATCTTTTCATTGGACAATTGTCAAGTTAATCATCAAGAAAATAAATTTTCATTGAGTGCTATTGATATTTGTTGCATTTTTATGGCCCGTTTAGCACCAATAGTTTTATCGTTATCCCATTTTATTTTGATTTTGTTAATTTTTCGATGAAATTTAAGGGAGGAAAGGCAGAGCACAAGAATAACTAAGAATCTTCAGTCTGGAAAAAAAAGAATATTCTGATTCTTCATGCCATTTTCAGTCTAGCAAAGTCAGGAAACAGAAAATTGATCATGTGCCAACTAAATTCAATTCCCTGATTCTTGAATTTGCAGATATTCCATACATTTATTTATCTTTAAATAAATACATCTATATTTTTACATCTTTGGTACTTAATCATAAACTAATAACTTTCTTTTCCAGTTTGCAACTAAAATGTGTATTCTCCAGATGCATTTCTATAAACATTGCTTTAAGCTGTCTCTCCCCATGTCCCTCTTTCTCTAAATATAAATTTGCCACTATAAGAAAAGCTCTGGGGCCTTAAAAAAGATTTCACTAGAAATTATTTCAAATGCATAAATACATTTGAATTAAATGGAGACTTGAAGAGCTAGTATTTTTCTCATATAAAGCATCAAGGAGATGTGTACTAAAAACACATCCACAGGGGCTGGTTGGGTAGCTCAGTGGTAGAGCACTTGCCCAGCATGTCTGAGAACCTGGGTTCTATTCCCCAGCACCACAACACACACACACACACACACACACACACACACACACACACTTTATCTTCTGAGGATCAGGAGACTCTTCAAAATCATGATATTGTTTAAACACAAGGATGATGAACAGTTCCATAAGTGTCTATGACACTGATAGAGGATGAAAGAAATATCCTGATGAAATGCCTTTTGCTTTTTGTTTTTCATTCCATCTTTGCTAACTGGAAAAAATGATATTTCAACATGGTTATGGGCTCTGGCCTTATTACAATGTGTTTCCTCTTGCTGGCTCCTCCTTAGGTGAAGCCACTAGGACATTCACCTCCCAAAATGCCTTTTGGTGGGGACTAACCATCAACGCCAGGTTCCTCCCTTTCTTTCTCATCTTGTGCATTGATCCCTGTTCCAAGATTCCTGCTGACTTCAAAAGGAGGTTTGCTCCAAGATCAACACCACAGGGGACAATATCATGACAAGAAAAGGCTTCCAAAGGAGGAGGAACTCTTGAATGTATCCTAAACTCATATTTATTACAAACAGTTTGAGAAAGCTAACAGACGGCCCTATCTAAAACTCACAATAACAAGTGGAAACGTTGTTTTTTGTTTGATTTTGGATTCTTACACATAGCTTATTGCAATCTTTGCCAAAGAACATTAAAAGGCTCAGAGCAACTTTAGATACTGTGATTCAATCACTAGCAACATTCAGTTTTCTCTACAGCTTCACTAAGACCAGCTGGAATGTGCTTTTGACAAATCACATTTTGGCAGTGCTAATATTTTTGAGGCACTGGAAGGGAAAACACACACACTTTTATATAAAGAGTATTAAATATGCCAATCTTAATACCAAATGGTAATGTAATCTCAACTAGCTGTTGTAGTAAATTTGTTTTGCTAGAGATAAATGATACTCACCAGCTTTGTTTAATTCATACCCTGCTTCTGTCTCTTCTAGTTGTTAAGTACAGTTGCCAAGTATACTATGGTGATAGGCACCTACCCAAACATTTTGAAAGAGAATGGCATGAGAGAGAGGGGTGAGGGAGAGGGAGGGAGAAGGAAAGGGAGGGAGAGAGAGGGAGGGAGGGAGAGAGAGAGGGAGGGAGGGAGAGAGAGAGGGAGGGAGGGAGAGAAAGAGAGAAGTTGTTTATCTCATTTGCTTTTATTGGGAAAAGACTTCAATAGCTTTTCTTCATGGCCATTTCCCAAGTATAGGGTATCTGAATTAAGGTCTTAGCAACACTGGTGCAGAAAAAAAAATACACATGAAGTACTAAAAATGCCAAACACTCTTCAAACTAAGTTCAAACACTGCAACTATAAGATAAACATTAAGAAATAAAATTAAAAATTCACAAGCAGATTTTATACTTATCAAAGTACTTAAACCTGGAGAGGCAAGAATTGATTTTTGTGTCCTGGCAAACTAAAAGTTAAATGATAAAAAGTTATTAATCTAAGCACAGGCTATTTTCAATATTTCAAAAGCATATGGACAAAATAAATGTTTCTATATAGACTTTTATGCTGATTTTTAGGAAGAGAAATTAAGGAACCTTAGAAAAAACAATTAACAAGATTAATCTTAAAGAAAGGTTTTTTTTTAACTGAATAGAAAGCCATGAATCATCCTTTATAAAACAAGAATGGGTTAATGCCAGATCAATTGCTCATTAAAAGCACAGACAGATTCCACCCAGAAGTTCAAGTCTGGTATTTGGTAGATTTCAAAGATAGAGACAACTGGATTCAACTACCTACACTTTTGGATAGCATATTGTTTAACTATGTGGCAGAAAGTCTGAGATCCAATCTTATCCATGCTTAGTTGAGACCTTGAGCAATACAATTAATTTTTCTAGACCTCAATTTAATAAACCACAATACAGAAGTGGCTGCAATGAGATATAAAATGTTTCCCTACACAAAAATCTCTAATGACCCTGTGGCATTAATATGTTTTAATATATTGCCATGAACAGTTATTGAATTTATTTCTCTAGAAATTAAAAATGAATAAAATAATCAAATCTCTCCCTTTCAGAACTTAAAGCTATTCTCTCCAGCAGCATAGGAATGGAGGTGACTTGATGATTCACTGATTCAAAAATCACAATAAGACTACTGAGTGAAATTCAGGGTATATTTTCAATCTCAGGACTCACATCATGGTCCAGTTCTAGAGAAGTCTCCTGCTACTATCCCTTTGGATACTGTATCAGTCTTCTTTGCTGAACTTTCTCCTCTTGGACTCCAATTAGATATAGGATAGTCTTCTTGCCAGGGCTTTCTCAGCTCAGGTATCCTAGACTGAGCAATGCACATCAGGCCCCATCCTACACATAAAACACTGTGGCTTCTTTTTCTCTCAGGTGAACTTTTTCCTGACAAAGAACCAGGATAAAAAAAATCCCACTTCCAAGTCACAGGGCTAATTTGAAAGACAGAGATTTTCTGGTTCTCATGCAGGGACAGAAAAACCCCATCCCAGCTTCAAATCTTGTGCTGAGTTCACATCCATCTTTCTTTTGAGCACAGAGATCTGAAGTTTTGGTTCAGACATTAAAACTCTTAGCGCCTAGAGCATATATTAAGACCAGATACCACATGCGCTACTCTAGCTTCCATTCTTTCCAATTGCATTCTTTCCAAGTGTCTTTTTGGGCTTCTTCCTCTTCTCTGGCATCTAAAGATTTCCCCCAATTTGTTCTGAATTCATCAATACATATTTTAGATTTCTGTCATATTCTGTCCACTACTTAATGTGTCTGGAATTTTATCAAGGTTCTCTCATGTTAGTTCACCCTCTACCTGCTGCTGTATTCCTCAAAGACTCTCAAGTGCTATATCCAAGGTGATCACTCAGCAAAGATTCAGTCACAATGTCTGCTCTACTTACCATGCTGGGGTCAGTCATAAGAATCCCCTTATTTCTAGAAAAGTCACTACCTGAAACATATAGCGTCCCTGGAAGATGTGCAATCACAGTCAAACTGATTTTAATTTTCTAAGTTTTCAATAAGAAAAGTAAGGTAATAATGTTGCTGAATTAATCTCCTATAAAGTGGAGAAAAGACCAGGATAAAACCAAAGAGAATTTAAGAAATGAGAAAAAAAATGAGTGTTCAAATCAGCAAGACACAAAAGTATTTCTTTTAGCATGTTTCTTGGCATAATAAAAAATAATCTTATGAGAACATCTCTCCTTTGTGCTAGTTTTCAAAACTTTTTAATTAGGAATCATACTGATCTATAATCTTTGGCTAGAAGCTTGGTTAACAAGGAAAAGATATGAAAGTGTGAATCTAAAATACCTTGTTTACATTTTCTCCCCAAAGAGGTTATTAGCAAGGATTTAAGAAGGCTTAGAAGTGCTAAAATTTCAATGTAGAACTGAAAAGGAGGTAAATAGGCTAAGGATGAAACTGTAGATGGTGAATACTATTGTCCTGGACAGACAGTATAGAATGGAATCATCAGAGTGTTGAAAGAGAATGTTCCTGGCAACTCTACAACTTGTGCTTAAAAATGACAGCGAGAAACATCAAAAAGAAAAAAAGCAAGGTTGGGGTGGAGGACAAATGAATGGTTTTGGCGTCTTGGGATTCTCTAAGTCAAAGAGAAGATTAACACTTCATATTTGGAATTGGAAGCATAAACACAGGTACCAGGAGACTAAGAATTTTTCCATAAAGAAGAAAAGAAAACGGAGAGAAGAATCAACGACTCATGTTGCTGAGATGTAATTAGAAGGGCATTGTGTGTTTGCCTTAGTTTCATCATGCTGTTCTCACTGGAGATGTCTCTGATTCTCAGTTCCCCTGAGTTAAAACAATGAGAGAGGGAGAGAGGGAACTGCAGAGAAATTTGTCTCAAGTTAAAAAAAATTTTTTTAAGTCTTTTTATGGTGGGGGAGAAATGAATTACAGTAGATGGAGTAGAGAGAGAAGATGGGAGGGGAGGGGATGGGGGATAGTAGAGGATAGGAAAGGCAGCAGAATACAACAGACACTAGTATGGCAATAGGTAAAAATGTGGATGTGTAACTGATGTGATGCTGCAAACTGTATACGGGGGAAAAATGGGAGTTCATAACCCACTTGAATCAAAATTTGAAATATGATATGTCAAGAACTATGTAATGTTTTGAACAACCAACAATAAAAATTAAAGGAAAAAAAAAGTCTTTTTAACTTTTCTCAGCACTCCAAAAGAGAATAAACTAAGGAAAGAAAATTATTCTTTTTTATATACAGTTTGCTTAAAGAAATTGAGAGGAATTGCAATAATTACCTCAGAGACCAAAACTAAAAAAAAAATAAATCCCCTGGTTTTTAACTATAATAAAATGTTATTTAAATTTAAGAGGTCAACTCAATCATAAAAGCAGGTTTTTAACATGTCTGTAATACTTTATAAAACACTGTTACCTGTCTAATTCATCTTCATAGTTATCTTATACAGAGAAAGCAGACATAATTTGATTGACTCTGTGGATGAAAGCCCAGGGACGTTAAGCTCATACCCTGCATGCATACTCACCTCTACCCACCCCTCTTTCTCTCTCTCTCTCTCTCTCTCTCTCTTTCTCTCTCTCTCTCTCTCTCTCTCTCTCTCTCTCTCTCTCTCACACACACACACACACACACACACACACACACAAATGCACATTTACAGTTAACAGAGGGATCTTGTTGTGATGCCTATTCATCCCACTTGTGGCCACCGCCCTCTGCACTCCCCTACAGGGCCCCCTTACCTTGAATGCATGTGCATTCATTTTGTATGTATTTGAATATTTTCAGATGGGGCTTTTTAGATTTCATAGTCATTCCTGAATTGTTGGCTAAGTAATGCTCACAACGTCTGTGTAGCCAAGAGGGAACACATTAAATCTGCAGGAAATCCTCATGAAAGCAAAATATGTACCTTAATAGCGGATTTGATAAAGCATTAGTGGTAGTCTGAAGGATAATAACATATTGCCCAGTTGTCCCTGGTATTAGAAACGCTAGTCCAACAGTTTCCTCAAATTTAACATGCCCCCAATTGAGTTCTTGATGACACATTCAAACTTCCTCTCCCTGGTTTTTCCCATTGCAATAAATGCCAACTCCATCCCACAAGATGCTCAAACCAGGACACTGAAGCCAGCCTCCTCTCCCAGCCCCATCTCATCTTCAACAAATTTAACCCTGATACCACTCTGGTTCAACTCGGCAGCACTTGCCAACCATAATGTCATCATAACTTCCTAATTGGATTCTCCAGCTTTCATATTTGCCACTGTCCACCCACCTTCTCCAAGAGTTCGCTCTCAATTCAGCAGTCAGAGTGACCTTTTAGAAAGAAGGAAAGAAAGAAAGGATAAGATCATGCTCCTTGGCTCAAAACCCTTTCCCTTTCACTCAGTCCTAAGGGAGGACCATGAAACTCTGCTATTGGCAATGTCCTCTTCCCAGTCTCTTCATGTTCCTCCATGTCCCACCCCCCAGACACAGGTCCATCCTTCTGTGACTCATACAGAAGTGGGTTCCCATGTGCTCACTGCTGCTTCTGCCTGGAAAGCTCTTCCTCCAGAGAGAGCTGCAGAGCTCACTCCCTCACCTCCTGAGTCTTCACTCAAATGTCCCCTTTGGTGGAGCATGAGCCAGTGCTGCCCATCTCTGCACCCTCTGACACTCCTCCCTATTCTCCTTCTCTGCTCTCTTTTTCCTTGGCTTTATTTTTCTCATCTAGCATGTATTTTATTTATTTATTATTTCCTGGCTCCCTCCATCTTGGTTACAATGTAAGGGCATCTTTGAGATGAAGGAGTAAATCAATAGGTTGATAGTAGAATTCTCTCCAAACAAGGCTGTTGCCCAAACCAGGACTACAGTGACTGCTAAGAAAAAAACTAATATTTATGTTAAATGTACCTATATATCTTTATTTACCTGAGCATGACGGTGTACATACATGTCTATATTTGCTCTGAAGATGCCTATAAATAAGCAAAGTTAGCACTTTGATCAGGCCCCTCAAATCCTCTCTTTGAAAATATACTTTGGAAAAAAGTACAACAAAACTGTTTTCCAAGGAGTTGTAGCACCAAAGCCAGTGTAACTAATAAAGAGAAGTGCTTTAAGGTGCTTTCCTCACATGTAAGCTGATTTCACTCTTCAGAAACCACTAACAAGCTCAGGCAAGCTTTTATGGATAGTGGGTGTTTGGGGAAGTGTGTGCATAAGAGGGATATGTAAATTGATAGGGCAGACAAATGTCTTTAAACACGACTAGAGACTATGTGTTTGGTCAGCAAAGTGCTAATGAATAGGGATTTAAAACGTTGCTTGTACAAGACATAAACAGAGAGAAGACATGCCTGTTATAGGCTCTTATGTGCTTGGCTAACTAAGGTAAGTCATGACAATTGTGAGGGAAAATGAATTTTAGAAAATACTCTGCAACTGTTTTTCTGGGTTTTAATTAAAAAGCAATGTATTTCCCCCAAAAAATGTATCTTTTTTGTATAATTTAAATTTTAAGAAATTCAAAATTAATCTTTAAAAGTGATGATAGTGGGCTGGGGTTGTGGCTCAGTGGTTGAGTGCTTGCCTAGCATGTACGAGGCACTGGATTCAATCCTCAGCACCACATAATATAAAATAAAGAGATTGTGTCCACCTAAAACGTAAAAATAAAATATTTTTTTAAAAAGGAAAATTTTTTTAAAAAAGTGATGATAGTCAATAACAATCTGAAAAAATATTTTGATCTGCTTTTGCTTTATCTATAGGGTACCTAAACCAAGGCACAGGAATCAGCAAGTCAATAAACTGAGGTTTTCCCCAACCCCCTGCACTTCCAATCATTTACATTTAAAGGCAGCTAATAAACTATAAAATTGGCAGGATGATGCCAAAAAAGAACCGAGATGAGTAATTCACTCGCCAGGTAATTCACTCATGCACAGTGGAGAGATGGCAATCTCATAAGCCCTCGAGCAAAGCAAACATAAACCCAAGGTGCTGCTGCTGAGCTATTTTGTCTTATTTTTCTCCAAGAGACAAATACAACAAATGTAACTCAGGGCAGGTACTTCAGGCCTAGAAATCACCCCCATCACTCCCAGTTCTGCTTGGCCTCTTATCAGCTCAATGACCATGGGAACGCCACCTAATTCTCTTCATGCCTCATTCTTTCTGTGCAAATACCTGTTGTTATTAGAGTATCATCTCAAAGAGTTGTTGTGAGAATGATGTATAAATGATGCTACATTTATAACACTAGCAGAGTGTCTGGAAGTAGGAAACACAAGGTAAATACTAACTAGTTTGTAGTAATAGTAGTATTCAAATTCTGAGTCCTTCTGAAGACAGAGGGAAGGCGGCTTTCTGCCTCTGTCCTCATGCCATGAAATAAAAATAAGATGTTGTCTTAAAACTTTTTTTTATGTTCATGAAGGATTTATTGCATTTTTCTTGTATATGCTTGTGCTCATTTGAAATTTTTCATAATAAAAAATGGTTTTAATAGCAGCATTACAACAGAGTTAAAAGGATGCTTGATATCCTGCCACACATTTCATTTCCCCAGAATTCAATATGAAAGTAGCAAATACTCAATAGATTATACAAATTATATTTAACTAATTAAACCTTAATTTAGAAAAAATTAAGATTTTATTTATTTATTTATTTATTTTTACATTAAACAGGGATGAGAGGTGGGAGGGAAAGGGAGTGAGAAGGGAAATTGCATGGAAATGGAAGGCGATCCTCAGGGTTATACATAAGGACATATAAGAGGAAAGGAGGGGTAAGACAAGATAATACAAATGGAAGGAATGATTTACAGTAGAAGGGGTAGAGAGAGAAAAGGGGAGGGGAGGGGAGGGGAGGGGGGATAGTAGAGAATAGGACAGACAGCAGAATACATCAGACACTAGAAAGGCAATATGTCAATCAATGGAAGGGTAACTGATGTGATACAGCAATCTGTATACGGGGTAAAAGCGGGAGTTCATAACCCACTTGAATCAAACCGTGTAATATGATGTATTAAGAACTATGTAATGTTAAAACTTTTTTTTGGTGGTGGTGGTCAGGGGGGTTCTTCCCAAAGTTCTCTTTATTCTTTGGGACTGCATTTCTTTCTGTCTTATCCTTAATACTTCCAGCTACCTATAACCTGCAGCTGGTTATAGAAAGCAATACTTCAGAAGATGGACAGTCCCTGTTCCCTTTCCCCAATCACCACTAACTATATCATTACCTCAACTACTAAGCTGCATACCCACTCCCCATAACTGGCCTTATTCCCTGAATGGCCACCTTCAACACATTCCTCTCAAACCACAGGCATGTGCATGTGCACGCTCTCTTGCGTGCTCTCTCTCTCTCTCTCTCTCTCACACACACACACACACACACACACACACACACACGCACACACTTCAGAATTTGTGGGCCTCCTCCCTTTCTTTCTGTTGTTACAGCAGTATCCCAGTCTTTCCCTTTGGCGTGCACCCTCTTAGTCCTTTATGCTTTTTGATGGCCTTTCCAAGCACTACCAAAATTAAAGAGGTGCCTCTACACACAGGTCAGTGTCATGGATAGGTGGCACGCCACTGCAACCCTGTGGCACTTCACCAGGAGATTCCAATTCAAAGAAACGCGAAAAAGATGACACCTCCCAAGAGGAGAACACTTAAAAGGCATTTCAGAGCAGATATTTGGATTTTTGATTCAAAAGTTATGCCTCTGTACCTCTGTGTGTGTGTGTATATAACACACAAGTGTGCACACACTTGTGTATGTATAAGTAGCACAATAATGAACTAATAAATTCATGAGTCAGCTATCACCAAAACAAAGTAGGACATGTATCATCTGTCTGCATCTCACAGAATGCAACTTTGAGATGACAATGTCACCAAAAAGGTTTTTAAAAAGCCAATTATAGAAAAAAACTTCATTTTTATATTAAAGATTATCATCCTCATCACTAGTCATCCTTTAGCTGATAGAAAATAATTTTGAATGCGCCTGTGAAAATAGAGTAAAACCAACAATAATGTAAAATTTCATTTACATTGTCTCCAACAAGTCACCCTAAGTCAGGAAATAAAGTGGAACAAAGGAGAAAAAGAGCACAGCTTTGCCAAGTACCAGGACAGGAATAGGAAGGAGAAGCAAGCCAGAGATGGGAACAGAAATGCAACATGAAGAGACTCAGGCTGGTTGTATGTCTGTCTGGCTCTCTCTGTATGTGTGTCTACCCTCCCCCTTTTCTGTGTCAATTTACAGATTACAAAACAATTTATGTACATGAGCTTGTGTCACCCTCTGAAATAAGCAAAAAGATTTTAATCCCAAATACGTAAGTAGATAAATAAAGGCTTAACAAAGTTGCCTTCAGGTGTTTTAGGTAGCAATCTTTGTGGATGTTCTTTCACCATCAAACATCCTGGTGGAAGGAAGCTCACTCCAGGATTCTGGATCTCCCCAAACAGACTAGCTGGGTTTAGGTAAGAGTAGCAGCCAGCTGAGGAACAAAGGAGCTCTTTCCTGTCTCTTTTATTTCTCTTACGTGAAAAACATAGCAAATATTAATATTTATTATACTTGGATAGCAATGCACAGTGTTAAATTATTCTCTATGTTTGAACTATTTCAGTGGTGCACACCTGTAATCCCACCAACTCAGGAGCCCGAGACAGGAGGATCACAAGTCCGAGGCCAGCCTTGGCAACTTAGCAAGACCCTCAACAAATTCAACAGTGCATGTCTCAAAATTTGTTTTATAATTAATTAAAAGGACTGGGGAGTATTTCAGTGGTAAAGTACCCCTGGGTTTAATTCCTAGCACCAAAAAAAAAAAAAAAGAATCAATGAACTATTTTATTATGAATACAAAGGAAAGGAGAGAGAGAGAGAAAAGAAAAAGCCCTGACAAGTAGATAATAATAGGTCCCTTTTCAGATGAAGAAAACTATAGTACAGACAGCTTAAGTGATCTGCCACCCAAGGTGACACTAATATCACAAAATGTAGATACAGGAATCAAACACTAATAACTAAGAAAGATTAGATATGAATTCCTTAAATCGAGATGTTGTAGATGTATTTATCATGGTATTCAAAAGAGATGCAAAGGAAATTGGAAAAAATATTTGCTTCTGTAATCAATGTTAATCTAAATATATACACAATTAATTTCCCAAATAGTGGTCTGAAAATGACCAGACAAGAAGGATTACAACCAATTTGAGAATAAGGCCGTGTGTCTTTCTTCTAGACTAGGGCCTGCAGAAAGAGGAGGGGTCTCTCAACTAGCACCAACCACCCATGATGTCACCTACAGGGATAATATCTCACCCAGATGGCTTAGTAAGGGCAAAATCCATAATTTCTATAATCGTCACTTCTGGCAATCCATTAAATTACTTAAATGATTGCACCAAAATTTCGGCCTGTGTAACGTCATCAGAAATTTTCAATTTGCTTTCCGCTTTTGGTCATCTCAAAACAAAAAAGTAAAAAATAAAATCTCTGACATGAGGCACTTAACTTCTACTATTCCATTCATCTTTATGCACAGGTTCCTCTTTATGTTCTCCAAAGGATTCTCCAGTATACTAGCTCATTTAAACCTCTATAAATGGGACTGAGTACAGTTGAGTGAGATCACCTGGGTAAGTCCATGGCCATGAAGATATAGTCAGAACTTGAAGCCACAGACCCGGGCATGGCAGCTCCATCCACTAAAGGTAAATGAAACTTTGAACAAGCCATACTTTTTCTGAATTTGTTTTGTAGTCTTAAAAATATGGATAAAATGCTGCCTCTCAGATTTATTGAAAGGAATACAATAATTTATATAAAGCAATATGGAAAACTGAAAAACACTATTAAAAAGTAGTATTTTATACAGAAATGATATTAAAACATGTTTTCCTATAAACTCACTGTTCTTTTTATACTCATGTCCCGAGAACATTTATTTCCTTCAAAGACCTTAGGGCCAAGATTTTTCAAACTTGCTGCCTTTAAACATCTATTTTTAAATCAAAAGGATAGGGATTTTTAAAAATGATGCCTGTAAATATATTCATAGGCCACCTAGCACAAAGTGCATCGGATAAATATAATAAATTAATATATCATCATACATGCTGAAAAGAACTCAGAACTCAAAAATCAATGAAATGTCTTTGTCTACAAGAAAGAAAATGGTTGCCCTGAGCAATTTCATCAGCATACTTGGTAGAAAATACATTATAATGTGGCCTTTTAAAATGACAATTTAAATAAATAAAAGTGAATATTATAGCATCATACTCATAAAATCATGTATTTGAATGGAAACTCTATAATGAAACCATCATTTTTTGAGACCTTGTCACATATTGTTGTTCTTGGTCCCCTCATATCTTAGAAGCTAAGATGCTATTTTAAAAAATCCATTTAGGCATAGAAAATTAATGTTGACACAAGGGGCAATGATAACAAATTTATTTGCATATTTCCCTGATTATCTGCTTGGATCGATCCAATTCCCAGATCTATTCTCTTTTTGCCAAAACAGCAAAGTCCTTTGTTTCCTATAAATCTAGAAATCCAAGAAGTCCAAAGCACTTATGTCAACAGTATTTAATATTTGGGAAATATTTTATTGAATTATTCCTGCCACATCAAATTTTAGACTTAGAACTTACTAAGAAATATTAAATTATTTCATTTTTTGCACAGAGAATGTGATAATTGGATATAAAAACATGAACAAAATCATTGTTATTCTGTTCCATTTTAGTATTTTTCCCCCCTCTATATGGTACTGGGGACTGAACCCATGGGCACATACCACAACATCCCCAGTCCTTTTTATTTTAAGACAGGGTCTAATTGCTAAATCTGGCTTTAAACTTGCAATCTTCCTGTCCCAGCCTCTTGAGTAGCTGGGCTTACAAGTGGGCACCACTGTGCCTGGCATGATTCTGTTTTATAATAAATATATAGCTGAATGGCTCAGACAAGAGAGAAGTGTGCCAGAAGTAGTACTATAAGTTATAAAGCTACCTTTATTTTCCAAGTACAGGCATTCAATGAACAAACCAAACAAGATGCCCTTTTTAAATACTGGTTGTCTTAGGTACTCCCACATCTTGCTCCTGAAAGAAAATAATACACCAAATGAATCCCTAACTTACACAGGAACCTACACATCTTTCCAAAACTACTACTCCTGCAAACTGCCACTGCTTCTATCATTTCAATAACTCAGACACTGGGGGTCCGTGATGATTCTGTCTTCTATTTTGTCCCTAAATCAAATTAGCCATAACTGCCTAACTTCCCCCATGAGGTTGTTCTGAAGCCATCCTCCTGGCTAATAATCTAGTAGTAGCTAACATTTATTGAGCATTTACTGTGTGCTGGATAACAAGGTAGGCCCTTTTGCATGTACTAAGAGATTGGCACTGTTGTTTTACAGAAAGGGAAGCAGATTGAGTGGTAGTTAACAGCAAGATTCAAACACATCCACATAAATACAAAGCCCACATTCTAAACTCACCAGGCTGTCCCCTCTCAACAGTGACTAGTAATGTAGCATTTGGCTGTCCCCTCTCAACAGTGACTAGTGATCTAGCATTTGTGTAGGTCTCCACATTTCAGTCCATTTTACGTGGTCCCATGAGAAATCAAAATACTTCATGGACACTGGGGCTGGGGGTGCTGACCTCTTCTCCTTCAGTGATCACCATTTACTTCAGGTAGTTGTCTGCACTTGCCAGAGGAACCCCAAATCTGCACACCTCGCAGCGCTTCTCAGAGGGAACGGGACCCTAACAGGAATAGTTAGGGCCCCTGTGACTACCCAGCTGGAAATTAAAAACTCTCAGTGGCTCCTGCTGCCCAAAGATAGAAAGAGAAAGCCTCCAGCTTGTGTGCAAGGCTCTATCATCAGAACCAACCAGCTGCAGCCAGCCACATCCTTTGCCTTTCTGCCAAAATGCTATTCAGTTCCAAAGGGTTGTTCCACTCACTGGTCACTAAACCCTTCCTACATGTTTGTACAGTCACCTCTGTGTTTGCCCACCCCTTAAGCCTTAAGTACTATTTCCCAGTCCTTCCTTCTATCAGAATCCTAAGCTCTCTTCTTCTAAGCCATCTTTGATCACCCTGGGCCAAAGGAACTTCCCTTTGTTTAAGCTTTTGACAACTCAAGTGGCCTGTGCCACTTCCTTATCATAGCATTAACTATTTGGAACTTGAATCTGCAATTAGATTTTATTTTTGAGTCTATTTTTCTCAAACTAGTTGACCAACTCCTTGGGGGAAGGGGTGACAGGAAAAAGCAAACCTTTTTATTTCACTGACCAAACAGAATCCTCTACAACAAGTACACATGTTTACGGATTTTAAGTGGAAGTAAAATTTCTTTCTCTAATCAGAAAACAATACAGTACTCTATGATACATGATATGTAATTTTCAAGCAAATAGGCTGTCAGATATGGCAAGGGGTGTCTTAAAATCTTATTTAATGTGAACTCCAAAATAAAAGGACTGGAAGAAGAGTGAATGGAGTTATCTCAGAGGTGGTGCCTGAAGCACTGAGTGTCCTTTTATCAGTTGGCTTGACATCCAGGTCTGCAGGCATCAACATATGCTACTAAGGACCAGTTGGTGGCCTGTGAGAAATAACTGAAGAGGATCAGAGGAACTCATTATGTGACAGTAATGAGTAGCTGAGCCCACTCTCAGATGCCTCCGCAGAAAACCAATGTGGGCAGAGACATCAAAAACACTTTTCTTGAGCAGGGCATAGTGGCACATGCCTATAATCTCAGCAATTTGAAAGGCTGAGGCAGGGGATCACAAGTTTGAGGCCTGCCTGGATAACTTAGTTAGACCTTCTCTCAAAATAAAACATAAAAATGTTGGGGATGTATCTCAATGGTAAAGCAACCCTGGGTTCAATCCCTAGTTCCAAAAAAATAAAAAAGAAAAATAAGCCTCTTTCCTTAAAAAATTAACCCAATTCCTTCAAGATGAGATGAAATCATTGCCATAGGGTAATTCAAACAGGGTCTGCAGCAACAGGTTTTCATTACTAACATGGCCCACTTCAAAATGTTTTATTTAGACAGAAGACAAGGAAAAATTGAAGAATCATCTTTAAAATTAAACATATAATGAAAAGAAGAGAGGGGACAGAAAAAAAGGGAAATTAAAAGTATATAGGAAATTTAGAAAGGTAAGTAAATGTAAAGGAGAAGAAATTAAATCTCAATGAAGGTTCAACAAGGAAAATATTACTGCTTCCTTTTTCAAATCTACTCTAACCCTCTAGTTATTAGTAAAAACTTGGTAATTCTTTTCACTAAGCTATTTCTGTAATTCATTTGCAAATTGGGATAAGAGGCACTGGACTATTCAGAGCCAGTTTCAAAAGATGGAAACAGAATCCATGAGAAGACATCTTTTAAAATAACCATCCAAAAATGCTAAATGATGTCAAATTTTTATATTCTTCTAATAATAACTATAAAATATAGATAAACTTTTATAACATGTAAAATAATTTGATCTGAGCTATCATGGTTTATTGATATATAAAATGCTAATAAATTTGATTAAAATTTCAGGATAAGAAAGAAACAACCTATTAAAATTGATATTTAATAGGTTCCACTACCCGTCTGTGTCTCCATTATCTCCATTGTAAAATGGAAATCATACTAACATCCACCTGTAAAGGTTCTCTTAAGAATAAGTTAATTCCTCAAAGGGTTTAGAGAAAGACTCAGCTCACAGTGAAAACTTAATTACTGCTGCTGCTGTTGTTGTATCTTATCTATTGTGCATAATGCTACCATGCTTATTTTCCCACCCATAAAACAGAGGAGTTTGTAATTACAAGAGATATGTTTTTAAGATTAATAATTGGCCAGGCATGGTTGTATACACCTGTAATCCCAGCTACTCAAGAAGCTGAAGCAAGAGGATTGCAAGTTTGAGGCAGCCTCAGCCATTTAATCAGACCCTGTCTCAAAATAAAAAACTAAAAAGGGCTAGGGATATAGCTCAGTGGTAGAATATCCCTGGATTCTATTCCCAGTCCCCCGCCAAAAAAATTTAAAAATTAATTAATTTAATTAATGAACTGGGTTTTTAACTCCTCCAACTAAAGTATTCTAAAATTTCATGCCCTAATGATCTATTGGAAATAAATTTCACTCAGTAAGACAGAAAATTAAGTTGTTGTGGCCCTTTATGGACTATGTGCAATTTGCCCTTTTCCTCCATCATGTTCTAATCATTTCAAATGCCTTAAAGAAAGTTCCTATGGATGGAAAAAAATCAACCTCCTAAAATATTTGCAAAAACATTCAGAGAATTCAATAAGATGCCTAGATACAAAATACATTTAAAAAATCAATAACAGGGGCTGGGATTGTGGCTCAGTGGCAGAACACTTGCCTAGCATATGTGAGGCACCAGGTTCGATCCTCAGCACCACATATAAATAAGTAACAAATGAAGGTACATCAACAACCAATTTAAAAAAAAAATCATTAACAGTCCTACATACTAGAAATGACCAATAAGATATATACTCCAAAGTTAACATACACCAATAAGACATACACTCCAAAGTTCTTAGTCATTTGTGGCCATGTTCATGAAGAGCAGGAAAAAAAAAATGGGTAGTCAGAAGTAACATCCCTAGTCAAGGTCAAACAAGGCTCATTTCTTCTTTAAGCTCACATACAGTAAACAAGTGCCCCTTTACAATCTACTGAGTATCTCATTTTTGCATTTCTGTGCTTTTTCTTGATGATTTCACTATTTAAAATGGCCTTCAAGGACAGTGTTAAATGTTAGTTAGTGTGTGCCTTACAGAGACAATACATTCAGGTATGCACTGGAGGTATTCAGTGATAGTGCTGCTGGTCCAATGTTACTGAATCAACTGTATTTATTTACTAAGGTGTTCTTAAAAAGAAATATACATGCAACAAGGTAAGGTACTGATCAACTAGTGAAAATGTGACTAGAGATTCACAGGCACTTAACTTTACATTTATTCTAGATTAGTTCAGCATTCACTAATTTAGTATTCACAGAGATTTTACAGAATATAACTACCATGGATAATGTGAATTAATTATTAAGAATAAAAGTAGCAAAGTCTGGCTGGGCATGATGGTGCACACACCTGTAATCCCAGCAGCTTGGAGGCTGAGGCAGGAAGACTGTGTGTTCAAAGCCAGCCTCAGCAAAAAGGGAGGTGCTAAGCAACTCAATGAGACCCCGTCTCTAAATAAAATACAAAATAGGGCCAGGATGCAGCGCAGTGGTCAGTAACAAAGTCAGTACTAAAATCCAGACACGTCTGATTCCAAAGACCATACCAGTAAATACTATGTCCTGCTCATCCTGTATGAAGGAAACAATAGATGGATCTGATTACATTAAAATCAAACAATAAAGGGATGGGGTTGTAGCTCAGTGGTAGAGAGAGCACTTGCCTCGCAAGTGAGAGGCATTGGGTTCGATCCTTAGCACCACATAAAAATAAATAAATAAAAATAAAGATAAAAAATAAAAACAAATGAATTAAAATAAAGATAAAAAATAAAAATATGTAAATAAAAATAAAGATTAAAAAATCAAACAATAAAGGAAAAGTGGGAAAAAATACTTATAGCATATATTATCAGGGATTACCAACACTGATAAAGAGACCTTCAAATCAATATTGAAAAAAGAAACCTTTTTAAAACTGAAAAATAAGCAAAGTATTTAACAGATAAAGTGAGGTCACTGACCCAAGGGCTTAGGACTGTTCAAGCACGTTCCTCTTGTAAGATTTCTTTGGAGAATTTTTTTTTTTTTTTTACTTTCTATTTTTATATATTTCCTTTAAGGTTGTTGCATATCTGTGGAGTATGGAGCCAAGCTATTTTAGTTTCTGTCCTTCTCATTATTTATCCCCATTCAGATGAAAATTTAAATACAAACTAGCTACCCATTCATCAAGATTGCTTCAGATTTATTTATGGTACAGCATAGAGAAGCTTCTGGGAATAAGAACTTAATCTATTATAGTTTCTATTAATAATTGCAGTCACTAATTGCTATGAGAACTTTGTTGGATATGCTAACTTATAGTTAAAGTAAAGCCAATTCAATGAAATACTATAAATAGCCTTGTCTCATCTCAAAGAACTCATGAGAATTTTGTAAGTCTGGAGGGTGGGAAAGCAGAAATACGGTTTTCAGATTTTTAAAAAAAAAAACATTATTATCATGGATTCAAAAGGCCAAAGTTTAGAAATCATACTTGCAAATCCCTCTTTATAAATAATTCTCTTGATTATTTTGGAATTATCACTTTCAGACAATTTTGGCTCTAACAGATATCAGACAGGGATTTCAAGTGCTATTTTTGTTCATGATTCATTAACTAAAAAATTTCAAAGTGCCTGCTGTGTGCAAGGCACCATATGAAAAGAAATAAAGCAACCAACAGGGGATATGGGTACCAGGGAAAAGGGGTATCCAGCTTTAAATAGTGTGGTCAAGGAAGGCTTTTCTGAAGTGACATTTGAGTACAGACCCGTATTAGGAAGAGAAAAAGCACCAGGTTCTCTAAGTAAAGGCATTGTAATAGGGGAATTGCAAGTGCAAAGGCCCTGAGGTGGGACTTAGCTGCTGCAATATTTAAAGAACAACAAAAAAAAAGGAGCCCTCATGTTTTTAGTAGAGGAGCAAAAGGAAGAAAATGAGATGAGAAAACGGACAGTAGAGCCAGGTCTTATAGAGCATTTATCTTTTTTTTTTTTTTTCAAAGAGAGATGGGGAGTGGCTAATCATATGGATAAAAATAATAATTTATTATTTAAATTCTGGCAATTTTGTTGATAAAAATGGTAAATTCAATGGCTCATTGGGAAAAGAGGAAGACTAGAGCTCTTTCAGGGAAATTGGAAGAATGGTTGCCTTAGGCATCAGCAGAGATGTGTCATGATTCTGGTTCCAACCAGACCCCTGGGGTTACTGTTTCAAAACTAGAATGAAGGAGCTTAAGTGTTGAAGCAAGGAATGTGATGAGGAGCCTACTGTCATACCCAGATGAGGGGCGATGGCAGCAATGGCAGATTCTGGGTGCTTTTTAATATACAGCCAGAAAGACTGTAGTGATGGATTGAATGTGGATGCTAGAAAAAAAAGATCCAAGGACTAAGCAGTTATAAAGACTGAGCTGGCATTAATAGAGCAGGGAGGTACTCCAGAAGAGCTGGTGTGGGCATGTCAGGGCAAGGGAGACAAGAAGCTCCCACAGCCAGCTGAGCAGAGATGTTAGGTGGGTGGTAAGACTGGCAGGCACAAGGCAGTCAAAAAAGTCATTTGGGAGTCAGTAGCATGAAGATGGCACGTAAAGCTTTAGAATGAGTGACATCCCTAGGGATAAAGGGTAGATGAAAATAGAAAAGGAGAAAAGACAGAGTCCTGGGCACCCAACACTGCAGAATCAGGAAGAAACAGAAACAGCAAAGGAGGCAGCAATCAGAGACATAAGAAAGCCAGAGCATGAAATCTCAGAAGTCAGGTGGTGAAAGTGAATCAAGGAAGAGGGATTCATCATCGGAGACAAGTTCTGTTTCTGCTCTGGTCCTGGAAACCTGACGGAGAGAAGCATTTTGACATTTTCCTAGTGAATATAGAGATGGTTTTTCTATAGTCTCTGTGAAGGCAGAGGCATGCACTCACTCATTTACCTTTGATAGACTCTTGCAGAATGTTAAGATTCCTGATGGTCTAAAGTGAAGAGGTGCCAACAGCATCCTAAGGTACCTGGGTTTTTGGTACAAAGTCAGGCAATCTGCACACCATGTGAAACTCTCAGAAGAGAATGACACTCCCAGAAAACAACAAACTGCAAATCACCTTTAGGCTAGATCTTTATGGATGACAAGAGGACAATTCTGCTACAGCCCAATCACTAAGATTTGTGGTTTGAGGAATTTGAATCTAAAAACCAAGAAAGGAAAGGTGTCAAAAGGATGCATCCAGACTGTGGGGCCAGAAAAGCCTTTCTCCTGGTTGCTGCCATCCAGATACTTTTAGCAGTTCGCCATGCCCAGCCATAAGACACTGGCATCATTTGTAAGTGCCACGTTTGGACTTTCCTTCCAAATCTAACCCACCTTCATTAATCAATCCTTTTGCCTGTTAGCCAGAATTGACTTCTGCTGCTGGACACCAGAGTACCCTCACACGCCTGCCACCTCTCCCAACTTCATAGTGCTACAATCTTTAATAGGTCATAACTTTTCGAGTTAGAGCACTTTTCCAAGGGGGGGCAAAAAAAAAAGAAGTTTATTTTTCTGTAAACATTTGTCTTAATCAAGGTAATGGATGTCTTTTTAAATTTGATATATATTTGTCTCATTAGTTTACAAAATTGAGGATCAACTTTTCTACCAGTGAGCTACATCCCTAGCCCTGGAGATTTTTAAAATTTCATAACAAGTATACAATATATTGTTACTAACTACAGTAACCATGTGACACAAAAGATCTCTTGAACTTATTCCTCCTGACTGAAATTTTGTATCTTTTGACTGACATCTCCCTACCCACACCTCTGCACCCTCAGAGGCTCGAGCCTCTGATAATCAATATTCTCCTCTACTTCCATGAACTCAGCTTTTTCAGATTCCACATTAAAGTGAAATCATCTGTGTGTCTTTCTGTGCCTCACTTATTTCTCTTAGCATTAACATCCTCTAGGTTCCTCCACGCTGAATGACAAGATGTTCTTCTCAAAGGCTGAATAGGATTCTATTAATGGCTGCTTCTACAGGATGGCAACCAAGCACACGACTCATTCAAGATTTCCCATTCTAACTAGTTTGCCAAGCTTCCCTGTTGCTCATTATGTTGTAGAAATGCTTGGGAATGACTGTTACAGCTGGGAAAGAATCAACTTGCATGAGCAGAAATCACTGTGCAATGCAGACCCAGTCAATAAGCATTATTTTAACAATTGTAAAGAGTCTGATCTCTAGAGTATTTGCATTTTGTTTCAATGAATACAGATGGCTATCCCTTGGGTACTCATTAGTGATACCAATTTTGAATCCTCATTTATTTTAGTTTTCTTAAAATATTCCATAATTTAGGTGGAGTTGAAGTGTCTGCCTCAGTTTCTATGAACAGTCTTGCATAAACCATTTATATTTTAAAGAAATACTCTAAAAATTTTAATGCCTGCATCAGGTCAGATCATCAGGTAAGCAGACTTGTGGCTTCCTACTGGCCTACCTTGAGCTCAGAGATTTACTAGAGCTACAATTTAGCATAGCACATCAGAAAAGGAGAGAAGGAAAACAGATCTGGTCCTTTGAGACTGAGAAAAGAAAACATCTGTATGTGGGTGACATTTTGGGTGACATTTTTATAAAGGTTCAAAGTCCTTAGAGTTGTTAAAAGTTCAATGATGAAAGTTTTTTTTTTTTTTTTCCTCCTTGTGAAAACATGCGACTACCTTCAGGCCCTCCATAGGTTCTAAGTAGGCAGCTCTGAATCTGTCCACTGCTCTCTGATCTTACTTCTACCAGGGATCAATGGATCTTGGTTCAGATCTGATGTCAAACTTTGGGATAAACTACAAAGGTAACAAATCAGGAAACATTTGTATGCTAATGGTAGCACCAGGTAAGGGCAGATCCTGCTTCTTTTTACTAGACGCTACCTAGCAACCCTTCATGCTTTATGTCTCTCCTGATAGGCATGACATCTAGAGCTGAGTCCTGTATGTCCTCCATGGCAGGAAATAAATTATTTGGAGGCAAGGGCCTGAGTGCTTAGAGGTTGCTGGGGTTTGTTTCCCCCCTCATTCAAATGAGCTAAACAGAAAGTAATTTTTTAAAAGACCTAATCCATGTATGAAAAATAACCCTAGAAAGTTAAGTACAAAGTAAATGTTATTCCATTGGCTTGATATCACTGTATGAGCAGGACTTTTGAGTACTGAACAAGCCAGACATTTCAGAAAGCTCTGGGTTATCACCAAGGACTTTCGTTGTATGCTACATCAGTCAGTTTCACAGGCTGATAACACCAAAAAGACTTCCTAAAGAATGGAATATATCACAAACAGATAAACTTCAATGCAAATCTCTTAAAATGTCCCTTTCTAAATTTTAAATTCTCCTCTAATATTCAAGTCCTATTCAAGTTCTATTAGTGAAGCAAAGAACAAATCTTATACAATTTACCTTAAAATCTTAACAAAAATTATATTCTCAAAGTGTTAAAAATAAATTTTGAATAAGTTTGAAAATCACCTTTTTATGTTTTAGTTTGCCATTGTACTTTAAAGGCATGTTAACACTTTCAGAAGAAGATAAGCTAGATGACATCTTTGCTTGTGCTTTATCTAAAAAACAATGTCTAGTCAAAAACTATGAACTTGGTGGAACTCCAGCCTTCTTTGACATGAATAACATCTTCCTGGTTTGATTTTGCAATCTTATTTAAAGATTCAATAACAGAATTAGCTTTTAGTTTTGTTTTCTCTTTCTTGAAATTACTTTTATTACTTATTATTTTCCCTTTCCAGAAATAATCATCATTTCTAAAAATAAATGCATTGAAGTATAGATTCTGAAGCAAGATGGGCTGAGAACTCCCACATAGAACTTTTGCAATCTTAAGCAAAACACTTACCCATGACTTAGTTCTTGCATCCATATTAGGGAGATAAAAAAAAAAGTACCTACCTTTAAAAGTGGTTTCAGTGAGAACTACAAGATTTACTATATGTAAGGCATTTAGACCAGTGCCTGGTATATATTAAGGGCTACTTTAGGATTTGCTGTTATTGTAATTCATTATTCAAAAGTCTGTTAGTTGCCTTTTTTCAGTTTCTATCAGTGCTCGATATAGAAATGTGGACCCACTTTTTGTAAGAACTGAGAACCAAGTAACCTGCTTATATTTCTCCATCACAAACACTAGACATATAACATATTTTGTAGGATGAGGGTACAGGAAGTGTTTATACAAACAAAGGAAGTAAGAAAAGAACTGGAACTGTGACCATAGGATATCTCAACATTCACAACCCAGGTGGCCTAAACTCAAAGAGGACATGTTCAGGTAAGACCAAACGTCTGTTTCCTCTGTCAATACATTACAAGCAAAAGAAATGACAAATTTGGATTTGGCCCTGGAGGCTGAGCCAACAATAACAAACAAGGTGAAGGTTAGGCAGAGCTCAGATTTACAACCATGTCACACATCTATGTAATTTAAATGTCAACAGGATTTACATATGGTGACACTGCATTTTAGAGAGATAGGAGAGTCAGGAAATAAAGTTCAGTGGCAGAAACTAACAAGCATTCATTGTCAGTGCATGAGAAACTCCAGAAATTAGAGGTCAGGCATAGGTTACCTTTTCAAAGCAGAACTAGAAAAGTTCACATGAAATGTACCATCATGGCCACCTGCAGAAGTAACATACATTAAGGGATGTTTTGAGAATTTTTTTAAAGATTTAATAAATTTTAATTTATTGCCAAAAGTTTCTTAGAAAACATCTGAGTTCCATCAAGGTCACCAAAAGTAATCCTATAAAAGGACCAGAGCAATTCAGAGCTTGATACAAGAATTGTAACTGATCTACAAGAGAAGGCCAACTGGGTCATTGTTTAGAATACATATTAATTATGATTACATTAAGCTGCATATAACAGAAATGTGACCTAATATGATAACTTTTCTTCCAAGAAATCCAAAGATTATTTCAAGACTGTTCTAGCTGTCTGAGGATATAAATAAACATCCAGGCTTCCTCTAAACTTCTGATCCATCAACCTTTATGTGGCTATTATCCAAAAGGTTACAAGATGACTGTATCATTTTCTAGCTAGAAAAAATAGATAAGGATACAGAAAAAAATAAAAATAAAAATCTTCTGAGACTTTTAAAAAATCCCCTTTATCAATTATCTCAAGAGCTTCCCAAAGATTACAACCAGCAGACTTTATACTTCATATGCCTGAATTACATGGAGCTATAAGGAAGCCCTCAGAGATATTTTTAACTGAACATATTGTTGATTTGAATAAAATCAATTAGTAAGAGAGGGAGCTCTAGTGATGACTGGGTAGACAACAGTTAATATATGCTACAGAATGAGGCAGTATGAAGCCCTGAAACCGGACAATCTTCCTCTCATAATATCTACGGAAGATGCCAACAATACCAGGTGGCATAAATTGGGTGAAGAAACTTATGAATTCTGGAATCTGCCATTAAGATCATCTAACTCTACACTTCCCATACAAGCTACTAATAATGGTCATTGTCTACCAACATTAACTTTGGTATAGCGGACAGAGTGCACTGGCCAATGCTTTTATCCTAATTAGTATATTTTTTATTGTAAATGAATTAGCCTTCCAGTTCACCACCTGAACACTCATGAACCTTAGTTTCTGTAGGCAGTCTGATAGGCAGACTCTGGGTCTACTATCAACATCAATCTTAGTTCTAATTTTGCTGAAATAGATTTGTATTTTAAAGTTATTTTACATAGCTTTGTAGAAATATATGTTATAGAATTTCACAAAATATATTAAATTGAAGTATTTACTTAACATCTTCCCCAAGACAACCACCTAAACACACAAATTTTTAGTTGTTATCATAACCAATCAACTCAAGACAAATAATTAATAAATAGGAATGTTTGGCTTAGGAAATGTCTAAATTAACAAAAGTTTTGGTTGGATAAAACTATACTAATTAACTCTACTATAACTACAGGCAATTCATACATCAGTTTTGGATGGGAAGCATTTTTTAATCATTCACAATTGGTAAAAAGCTTTGTCCTACTTTTGTGACCCTCCTCAATATAATGGATCTGAAATTTCACATGAAATGTGCCACACACTGACAAGGCACAAAATGAACACACATGAGTGAGGAACCCTTATCTGTATAGGTTGTCCTTATTTCAAGTAGAGCAAATGAACCAGATGATAGCTACTGTCACTTAGTAACTACCTACTGTGTGTGTGAGGTACTTTTTTTATATTGACTTTTTTAGTAACTGCCACTCTGAAATATGACAAATATTACTTCTATAATAAAAGAAGGGGGTTTGGGGATATAGCTTAGTGGCAGAGTGCTTGCCTAGAATGCACAAGGCCCAAGGTTTGGACCTTAGCATCACAAACAGGAAAAAAAAAAAGTGAGGAAACAGGGTCACAGAGGTTAGTTCATTTACTACAGAGACATCGGTAACATATGGGAGAGCCAGATATCCACAAATGTTTGTCTGCTGCAAAAGCTTGAACCTACACTGTTGTACCTCTCTGGGCTTAGGTTTGCTAAGTCTGGGTTCTTGGCTATGGAATCTCTGAATTTTTTAGCTGAAATAAACATTAGAACTCACATGGTACAAAACAATAAAACAGATTTATGTTCAATAAAGACTACAGTACCTCCCTTCCTGACTCTCAATCTAGCATTCTTTGCTTTATTCCACATCGACCCCTTTATTAAGTGCCAACAACCGGAAAAGGATGGCATCACTATGTTGGAAGCTATACAGCTACAATTAAGAGCTTTGCTAATGAGACCAGCAAGCCATGAGACAACTTGAAATGATAGAGTGATGATAAGTCAGGCCTCCATCAATTTACTAGAAGAATCCTTGGAGCACTCAAGCTTCCAAGATATCTCCAAATTGAGTGGCCTTTTGGACTCAAACTAATTCAGTGTGCAGTTTCTAATTTCTACAACACGTACATCCTATTTGTTTCTATGCACAAACTTCAGATTCTGTAGCCTGACCACATAACTGATAGCAAGGAAAGCAACTAACTCAGAACTAAACAACTATAGGCTGGAAAATTCTTCTGAGAGATTTCAGAGTGGAGGAGGAGGGAACCACTTTTCTTAAGTAATAACTAGTCCATAAATTGAAAAATAAGCAAATGTACTTCATAGAAAGATAAAATTGATATTTTAAGAATGTATTATATAAAGCCTACTTATCCACTTCAGTTACTGCCAATAGCAAATCAATATAATTGTTTATACAAATGCAGTGACATTTTTCAGATTATAAAGGGAAAAAAAGGAGTAGAGATGGTGACAAGTGGAAACCTGAAGGGAAGAAAGAGAAAAAAAAATTAAAAGCAGCAGGGAACAGTGACACATGCCTATAATCCCAGCCATTTGGAGGGCTGAGGCAGGAGGACTGCAAGTTTGAGGTCAGCCTCAGTAACTCAACAAGACCTTGTCTCAAAACAAAAAATAAGCAATGGGGTTGTCACACTTGTCTAGCATGCACAAAATGGTGATGATGATGATGATGATATAAATTTAAAAAGAACAGAGTTGTGAAGCAGAAAAGAAAACAGAAAAAGAGAGGGAAAGCAGGGGTCCATGCCACAGAATGAAAAAGAAAAAGGAAAGATAATGTGAAAAACGAGGAGGAGGGGCTGGGGTTGTAGCTCAGTGATACAGCAGCGCTTGCCTAGCATGCATGAGGCACTGAGTTTGATTCTTAGCACCGCATATAAATAAAGAAAACATCCATCAACAACTAAAAAAAAATTGAAATCAGGAGGAAGAGGGATCAAAGGAGAGAGCAAGAACCAGGTGGAAGCAGAGGGAGACAGAGCAGGAAAGGCAGAGACACTGAATGTGGCACTATTGGTTATCAGTCCTTCTCACATCCCTTGGTTTTTATAATCAACAGTCAGCTGTTTCAAATATGCATCAGCTTTCCTAGAAGTCCTTTAATCAATAAAGTTGCATTTTCTTCAATGAAAAGTTTTATTTTTCTATGTAAATCTGATTTCAACATTAAAGGATATCCAGGTTTTTAAAAGCATACTTTGCAAAGCCTGAATCCAATAACTATCTCTTTGTGGCATTCAAGGCTACCTAATTACCTTACCTTTGTCTTTGGATGATCGGAACTGCTTTGTACCTCAAATCAACATTTGCACTTTTGTAAAAACTCACCTACCTGCTATACACACATCCTCAAATCCATTTGCTATACCTGGGTCCTACCACTAATAAAAGAGGAAAAAAGTATCTTTAAAATAGTAGAGAAGCACACATGTTTAAAATAATTAGGTAACCAACAGGAACAGCATTCAGTTCTTCAGAAGCTCTGCCTTTAGTGAGATAGGCATCGTGAAAATTACTCTGAGCCACACATGGACACCAAAGGAAGATAACTTCATGAGGAATGTCCTTAGAGCCAAGAATTTTTTCATAAGTACATCATTGCTGTGTTTAATCAGCCACATAGGATTTTTTTAATGTTATTATACCTTTAAATTTTTTTTAAAAAAATTCTGTAGTTGTAGATAGATAAAATGCCTTTATTTTATTTGTTTATTTTTATGTGGTGCTGAGGATTGAACCCAGTGCCTCACATGTGCTAGGCAAGTGCTCTACAACCAAGCCATAACCTCAACCCCTAGGATCTTCATATTTGAAAATTTAATCCCAAATTGTAAAAATGTGTTTTTTAAAATGGCTTTGTTTGAAACTGATAAAATCGCTGGGTGTGGTGGTACACGCCTATAATCCCAGAACTAGGAGGCTGAGGCAGGAGGATCAAAGTTCAAGGCCAGCCTCAGCAACCCTGTCTCAAACTAAAATAAAATTTTAAAAGGGCTTGGGGTGTAGCTCAGTGGTAAAGCACTCCTGGGTTCAATCCCCAGTACTACTAATACTACTAAAAATAAATAAATAAAATTGATAAGGTAAAAATCATAGAGTTTGGTTATTTTTTGAATGACTTTAAAATCAGGTGGAGGGAATGAATTAATAACCCCAGTGTTTCTTGAAACACAAATTTAGATAAATGCATTTCCTTTTTTGTTAGTGATGTGTCATTACTCAGACATAACACAAACTCCTTCTCTCTGTTCATCATGAACCTGCTGTTCCAATCTAATGCACCATCTTCCTTCTTCTCCTAATGGAGTGTAGGGTAATCCACTGTTTTTGTTTCCATAACACATTAAGAACTTTATATTTTTGTTTTGAGTATATGTACAAATTTTTTAAAAGTAAATGTTCAAATTATACTGGTCACTCAAGTTTTGTTTTAGCAAAAGCTATTTGAAATAAGAGGGTTATCATATCAGCAACTATTGATAAAGATTTAAAGACACAATAAATTTCAAAGTAGCATTTAAAATAATCAGAAAACAATCAAACAATTGTGGCTTAATATGCAAATCATGACATAAGACTCCCAGATCATTCTATAAAGTTTACCAATTCTCAAGAGGAAGACAGATTTTAAATATTTTCTACTGAATAAATTTAATTTCTGAAAAAATTGAAATAATACTAACTTTAAAATCTTATTAAAATATCCATCATTTTAGGGGCTGGGGATGTGGCTCAAGCGGTAGAGCGCTCGCCTGGCATGCGTGCAGCCCGGGTTCGATCCTCAGCACCACATACCAACAAAAGATGTTGTGTCCGCCGAGAACTAAAAAAAATAAATATTAAAAAATTCTCTCTCTCTCTCTCTCTCTCTCTCTCTCTCTCTCTCTCTCTCCTCTCTCACTCTCTAAAAAAAAAATCCATCATTTTATTTTTAAAGAAATTGGAATTAGATAGTTTTGTTTAAAAAGTATATTAATGATTGCAATAATAATCTACCCTATTTTATTCTTTTACGTTTTTAATGAAAATAAAAATATTGTTAAAAATAAAGTTCACAAAAATTGGAAGGATCCATCTTAATTAAATGATTTCTAGTACTGAAGTGCTATGAATGAAGTAAAAAAAAAATCTGCCTAAATAAGATGTTTTGAATTAAGATTCTAAAGATCTAGTTTAAGACTAGAATTAGAACACACAGGGAGAATATAAATTACGTTAGGCAAGATTTATGATTTCAGAAACAATCTGAACCACATCAGTAAAATGTGTTTGAAATAAATTGTAGACAGTAAGATGAAATATGTGACAAGTACAGCAAAATGCTTTAAAATGCCCAATTTTCATAGTCATATATAAGCCGGACACAGCTGCAATTCACTTATAAACTGCACTTGACAAATGATTCTAACAGTTTAAATATGCTGATTCCAGGATGTAAAACATATAAAGGACAAAGAACCATACATCTGATCAACAATGCCTATTTTAGCCATAGCAGATTACTTTAATTCAAATAATAAATTTATTCCTTTGAAAGCAATTAAACCTAAGAGTATATTTTCAAAAATCATGTCTGACATAAATATCATTCCTGTATATGAAAGGTCATTACACTGTTCTTTCTTTGAACAGTGATTTTTAAATAACAACCAGTTGATTTCAAAACATATGTAAACTGCCCTTAATCCTTATTCTAATTATGCCTTTTTAAAGATAAATGTTCAGTTTTAGCAGTAGGGAAATTATTGTCCTGCCCTGCGCACATATCTTTTTTTTTCCCAATAAATAATGGAGTGGAAATGTAGAATAAAAGGACTACTGACATTGTTGCTAGATTTACAAAATACAATAAAATCTCCCTTTTAAAACAGAATGCCCTATCTCCAATTCAGTTCTGCTGGAGACATTTTTTTTCTCTTCAGTCACCATTTCAAAGCATACTTCTCACTGTTAATCAATACTTGCCACATTTTATGTCACCAAAGTGACAGGGATTCTAGATCATTCTAGATATTCTGGTAAACTGTTTCACCAAAGCACAAGTATTTGGGCAGATGCATTTACCTTTGCTTGGCTTTCATGCACAATGATTTTCTAAGGAATGACCTCTCCTTTCTGATGGTGACTGAGTAAAGTAATTCATGTGAGAGGGCAGTCCTTACTGAAATGATTTTAGGGGTACCTAAAAGGTTTTCTATTCCAAAATATAAGCCTCTTCAGTGCTACCAACATTATTTTAAGAAAAAAAAAAAAGTCCTTCTAGAGTTGCAAATAAAACTGGGGGAGAATTTAATACTGACAAATTGGAGGCCAAGAAGAAGGGTTGCAAACAAAAATGGCAGGTATATACCTGAGGGTGCAAGTAAGGAAGAGGGAGTATTATGGGAGATGGAGGGGACAGACTTCAACCCAACCCTCCCCCTTGACAATACTGAGCTTGTCCCTAGGAGAGAACAGTGCATGGGGCACTTCTGGGAAAGAGAAATGGCTACCTGAGTGTATCATCCAGGTTTTTGTTTCCTATTTTCTCATCACTTGAAACTTTCTGGGGGCGGAAAAAAAAAATCCAGGTTTGGAGCCTGGAAACCACATTATAGAAATTGACCTATGTTAGGATTTGTGCCCCGCCCCTTAAAAATGCCAAGGAAAAAAAGTTCTAACCCTGAGGCCTTTGTAATTCAACATGATATACATGATACCTCTTTTTTGCTGAGTTCCTACCTCATAGTATATTCATGGAAAGATATCATAGTTCATCATGACCAACAGTGCCCGCAGGAAAGTCATATACAACAGAATTTAAAACATACAGGAGGATGAAAACAGAGATACCAAATGATACCATTTTGTTAACAGATGAGGTTTGTTAGATGTAACCACACACTGTTGATAAAGCCACAGATATTACAAATAGATGGATAAGCTACTTAATGTTTGAAAACTGTGTTAATTCTTACAAACTTCACATTCTTTAGTACTATATTTTGACTTTGTGTCAAAGATTTGACACAAAGAAATCTTTAAATAAATGGGATACATACAGGAACCTATAATTTTGAACCATTTTTTTCTAGGTTGTCACACAGACCATATCCCAGAGGGTCACCGACTGATCTATGATAATGCACTTCTATCTCAGTGCATTCTTTCTAGTTAAAAAAAAAAAAAAAAGAACACTCATAACTATCAATTCTCCACCCAAAATACCATTCATTCAAATGATGAGCTCAATGGAAATTATAGACAGGACTGATTTTTCCAGGATACCTGCTAGATTAAGAAAGTTAGAAATCAAATTTCAAGCTAACATTTTACAGATTTCTTAGCTTAAGTAGATTTTTTTTTTTTTTGGCCAAATGGCCTTCCATTTTTGTCACATATTGAAATGAGCTAACCATAAACGTATGGTAGGTTAAGTTTTCCTATCAGCAAGTCAATTCTTACAGATGCTATATAATTAATTTTTAAAATTAATTTCCAAAAGTTTAAAAGAGACATATTGGCATTACTTCATTTTTAAACAATTTCTTCTACCTTTAGAACATTTTACAGGAAAAACTCTCACTGAAGGCCTCTAGCTACCAACAGTTCAAAAATTTAAATGCCCGATAAAACAGGTATGAGGTATTTAAAATTTGATATATTCTCAAAGTTTATAATATTTTGACCTTTCAACTTAATAATAAAATTTCTCTACTTATTTTGTTGGCAGAAAAGAGGTGGAAGTTTTGACTCCCCCCACCCAGAATATCTGATTTCAAGTATTATTCTTATTCTATAATATTCATTCTTCATTAGACTTAAGGATATAATTAAAGTAACTCTTGGGTTCATTTGCTAACTGCAGAGTAAATTCAAAAGCTATAGCATATGTTAATGCTTTTATTCAGTTTTCTACATGGCACTCACTCTACAAAGGATGCTGAAAACAGGAAAAAAAATAAGACTTTGTATCATCACATAGTCTTCCATCACAACCCGACAATCATACCTTTTAGCCTAACCCTAATTCAGTGACCTGTCACACTCACTCACAAGTAAGAACAGGCAAACACCTTTACTAAGGGTCACACAAAGTAAGGACAGGATCAATCAATCAGTCTTTGAGTTAGGTCTGGCTTGCCATCTTGTTGGCTGATCCTTCAATTTAAAGATTTCCATGACCCCAGAAAAGCACTAGATTGTTTTGGGGAAGAGAATGCAGTAAGTATTTTTATTAAAGAAAAGACTAGTTACAGAGAATTAATCTTCCAAAATTAATTATAAAGTTCCACACACAAGGTTGACACCATGTCACAGGAAATTGTGAAAGTGGTGTTTTAAACATCTAGGAAGCATTTATTTAGGCTAAAATTTTAAACCAGATATAAATTTTTTAAAAATAGAAAACTCTAAAGGATTCTTATAATTTTTACATGCATGTCTGACATTCCAGCACCCCACAGATTACCTTCTGCCATGTCAATACCTGTTAGCCTATTAGGGAAAGAAACTATGACAAGAGCTTACTAGATGATAGTTTCTATTTGATTGGGTATAAGTACTTTTGCATTGAAATTCTAATTAAATAGTGCCTGTCACTACTTAAAAGCTCCATAGATGTGAAATGTTCAGAAGTCCCAGCAGGAATAGAGAAAATAGACAGTATTTTTATTTTTTCACATACTCAACTTGTAGCTTAAAATACATGCACTACATGAAATTGCATTTCTTGAAGGTAAATTTTACTTCTTCAAAAATGTTTCACCTTGATGAAGGACTGCATAATGATCCCTTTTAAGAAGGGATCCTCTTTTTATAAGGGGCTTTCAGCTCCTACCTGGAAATTAAAGCTGTTTAGATAAAAGACAAAGTCATTACTAAACATCACAAAGACAATGCTAACAAAAATCACCACGTTAAAAGAGAGAAATCAGAAAAATCACCAATTGCTGATATTTCAAAGACTGACTTAAAGAATAGAGCTGGAAGCAGCCGCTCCATTTCAGGAGGGCTGTTTGACACTGAATGGAAGTAGAGGGAATCCCGGCTGTTGAGCAGCCGGAACTTCGCGGTGGGCAGGCGGGTGGCATGGGGCTGCCACAGACCGGGACGCTTCAATCTGTCACCAGCCTGTCTGGCAGATAACAGTGACAGCCTTAACGCCACCCCAGGACCCACCAGAGAGGACCAGGAGCAGGACAAAGGTCTGAAATCCAAGTAATGGGGTTAAGAAAGGAAGATGTGCAGGTTCATTCAACGTTTCAGCTGCAAGAATGAGGAGTGATGGGGAAAGACGCCAGCCTCCACTATTTCTCAGGCGTTTAGAACAAGCACCAGTTCATTATGAAGAGATGTGTTACGGGAGTGTGTAATGGGTGGAGAACAAATCCCAACTCACAACTCCATTCTCCACTAACTTTGTTCTCTCCCCCCTCAACAGAACGCAACGCTGGGGTAAGGTTTATCACGATTCTTGTTGAAATATTTCCTCAGGGGGAAGGGGATAAAAAGCTGCGCTCGAGGGCGAACTGGGGAGGAGGAGGGCGCGAAGATGCTGTGGTACCTACCATGGTATTCCTGTCCCGGTACGTAGTAGGTGGGGTTGCCTGCAATGTGCAGGGAAATGAGCACCTCGCCCTGCTCCCCATCCCCTTCCAGCTCCCCGTGGTGGGTACACAGGAAAAAGAAGGGCGAAAAGCGGGGGTAATAGCCCACCGCCGCGCGCGCCCTCAGCGTCGCCCCCAACAACAGTGCCAGGAGGAAAGTCCGCGGGGCCCAACAACTGCGCTCCATGTCGCCGCCGCCGCCGCCGCGCGCCCCTCGCGCCGCTCGCTCATCCAGTTTTGGAGACGCCGGGACCGAGGAGCCACGCGGAGGAAAGGCGAGAAAGCGGCAGACGGGAGCAGAACGGGTTCAGGAGAAGAGCCCCGCCGGGAAGTTCGAGGGAGACGGTGGCTCCCAAAGTTACTTTGAGCCGCGGGAGCGCGGGGCTGGGACTGCGGGCGCTGAGAGCGCGGTGTCCCGCCGCCTCCGTGCGCCGTTGCCGCCGCCTCTGCGCGACGCCCCTCGGCCAGGCCTGGGAAAGCGCCCGCCCCCCTCCACACCTTCTTAAAGCCCCGGGCGCCGAGTCCCCCCCGCCACTGCCACACGTGTCCCGGCCGCTCCCCCGCCCCCGCGAGCCGCCTCGCGCGCACGCGTGCGCGCGCACCCGCCTGTCCCCCGCCCCCTCGGGCTCTCTAGGCGTCACCTAGTGAGGCACAAGACAGACGCACGCTTCCCCGGAGCCCCGGCCCGCGCCCGGTTAGCATCCGGAAGGGCAGGGAGGGGTGCAAGCCCTTGCTTGGAGCGGGGGCGCTGTCGGGGCCACTGAGCCCGCGAATCTGCAGTGAGTGATGTAAAAGCCCCGGGGAAAGGAAACCTCCAGCCCAGCTGTCCTTAAAGAGCAAAAGGAGGCGGCCAGCCTCTTTGGACCTTAGATTTCCCTTTTTTTCTTCTTCTTTTTTCTTTTTAACTGGGAAGACGCGCAAGAGAAGAGGGGCGCAAGGGAAGAAAAAGGGAGGAAGGGACGGCGCTGGCGCGGGTTCTTTGTCTGTGCTGGCTGCGCCCCGCGCCCCTCGGGGCACGCCGCCTAGTAGCCAGGACAGCCTGGCTTAGGTCTGGGGATCCGTCCGCGGTCCCGAAGCGCGAAGGCCCCCCTTGCTCCCTTCCCAGCCAGACCTCGAGTCCCTCCCGCTGTCCCCCGCCTAGCTCATCGCTGCAGCGACAGAGCCTCATCTGTAGCCGGATTTAAAATGAGATTAAGCGAAAACGGAATTGGCAGCCTCGAGTGGTGCCTGAAAATGGTGATTTGTGCTGCTTGGGTGTAGGGAATTGTGAGGCACTAAGGGCTGGCGGAGCTGAGACCCGACAGGCGCTCTTCGCTGGACTGTTATTCATTGCTACTGGTTTCTTCAGGCGGAGATGGGTGTAATAATTTTTTAAGTCAGTATTTTATTTCCTTTAAATGTCAGTTATGGCCAATGTCCCTGAAATGGGGGGAGGGGAAGGCGTTCAGAGGAGCTGCTGACGGCAGTGATGAAGCGGGTAGTAATGAGCTGCCGCACATGAGACTGCGGGGAAGTGAAATCATCCATAAGCACGTTTTTAACTGAGGACGGCTGGCAGGAGCCCTGCGGCATCCGGAGATGGGGAAACCGGATTGCCAGATTTTAATGCCTCTCCCCATCCACCCTGGGCTTGCCACCAAGCCCAGATAAGCCCGCGTGTACAGAAAAATGAGAGTATGAAATTGTCTTTGCCTGTAGTTGGGGTGGGGTGGATGGGTGAAAAGCAAGGTTCAAAGGGAGATCTCTGTAATCACTCTGTTGCAAAAGGAAGAGATTGTTTTTCCTCCTCTCAGCCAAGCCGAGTTTAGACAGGTAGAAAGGGGCCACTTACAGCGGTCTACTGTTCTCCCTTACTTCAAAATCCCCAAAGGGGGCTATAGCTGTAGCTCAGTGGCAGAGCGCTTGCCTAGCATGTGTGAGGCACTGGGTTCCATCCTTAGCACCAGGTAAAAAACTAAACAAAGGCATGCTGTCTTATCTACAACTATAATTTTTTTTTAATCCCCACAGGTTCAATGCTTGCTTGCTATCTATCTATCTATCTATCTATCTATCTATCTATCTATCTATCTATATCTATCATCTATCTGTCTGATATATTAACAAGTCATTACGCTGTAGCTCTATGCTGGGCACAGGCTATAGATAGGCTGTAGGTCCTTAACCTCATTTAATCCTAACACCACCTAAAGAGGCAAAAAAAAAAAAAAAAAAAAAAAAAAAGAATTATCCCCATTTCACAAGGGAGGGAATGGAAAGGTTAATAACTTGCCCAAAATCTGTGACTAAACCTGAATGCAAGGCAGCCTGGCTGGTTCCAAAGGCTCTGCCCCCCCCCACACACCTGTCTACAACCCTAGCTAGCAGAAAAGTACCACCAATACTTGTTTGTCTTGTGGTAGAGCAGAATGTTGCTTCCAGATCTCATTGTCCTGACCCTCATTTCTCACTACAGTCTCAGGCTTCTGAAAGAATTTCCTGATCCCCCATCCTAAATTAGATTTTCTAGAGCTGCACCAACCAACAGAGTAGGCCCTAGCCATAGGGAGATACTTAAATTATATTAAAAATTAAGTTCCTCAGTCACATTAGCAACATTTCAAGTATACACTATTTACCTCAATAGCTACATGTGGTAGTAGGTACTGTTTCACACAACGCAGACTCAGACTGTGTCCATCTGCAAAAAATTCTCTCAAACAGCACAGTTCTATACTGAAAAGATGGATAAATGCTTAGTTGCTAATGCGTTCATTCAATCAACCAATATTTATCAGAAACCTCCTGTGTGTCCATATGCTAGATGCAATGGGCTTAGCAGTGAATACATTTAATATTGAGCTTGTCACTGTGGAGTTTACAAGCTAGTGTTGGAGACAGGAAACTCATGGAGCAGACAAGAGAATTTCTGACACTGGTAAATGCCATGAAGAAATAAAACAGGATGATGGCGGTAGAGTCTAGGGCAGGGAAGTTACCTTAGATTGAGGAGTTGAGAAAAGCCTTTCTAGAAGAGTGAGATGGGAGCCAAAACTGCAGTAATCTAGAAGAGCCCATCCTGTGGATGTGTGGGGGACAGCAAGCCAGCCAAGGAGAAGAAAGAATATTGAAAACCCTAAAGCAGCACCATGCCTAGGATGTTCTGTGCTCAGCAAGAAAAGGAAGGGTGGCATGGAATAAGCCCAGAGAAGCAGCTGAGAGTAGAGTACATAAGGTGATGAGGAGATTTGAGTGGGCAATGAATCAAAGGATAGAATATCAGAATGCCAAAAAAAGTTTGAGAAAAAAAATTTTAAGTCTTCTTCAGGTTTAAATAAATATCTAACATAACATTTTAATGTAATTGTCTACAGAAGTTTCTAGATAGTATCAAAGGGCAT